>NC_084587.1:41242516-41542516 GCF_033807715.1 Cololabis saira
CACCATATTCTAGTTGAAATATTGAAATAAGTTAACTTTTACACCATATTCTAGTTGAATTATTGAAATAAATTAACTTTTACACCATATTCTAGTTGAATTATTGAAATAAGTTAACTTTTACACCATATTCTAGTTGAATTATTGAAATAAATTAACTTTTACACCATATTCTAGTTGAATTATTGAAATAAATTAACTTTTACACCATATTCTAGTTGAATTATTGAAATAAATTAACTTTTACACCATATTCTAGTTGAATTATTGAAATAAGTTAACTTTTACACCATATTCTAGTTGAATTATTGAAATAAATTAACTTTTACACCATATTCTAGTTGAATTATTGAAATAAATTAACTTTTACACCATTTTCTTCACCTGTAGCTATATTCTACATCTGGGCTGATGTGGACATACGTAGCATAGGAGGATATTTCAGCTGCTAGTATAGTTGTCTGTCTGTACAGCCATGCAAGTTCAATGCTATTAAAGCACTTTAAACTTTAAATCAAAGCATTTTGTTTTTTCATATAAAATAAACACATTTTTATTCAGTTTAGAAGTTTTGGGGCTTTTTTTTTGGCTCCTGCGCTGCTGAAATCAGGGCGTCCCTTATTTCTATTTCTGAAAGGTGGCAACCCTAATCACACGCGACCCACAATTCACTTCAGAAAGCATTCAGAGTCTACGGAGACGGACAGAGAAGACACATCAGCGCTGCCGTGGGAACCCAGAAGCTAATCTACATCAGACCAGATGACGGAGGACAGAATCAGAGCTTTGGATTGACCTGGTCAAAGGTCAGAACTGCGCCTGATTGACATGAATCATGTTCTGTATATTTGATCATCAGTTGTAGTCGCCTGATATTAAGACCCAGCTGGATGTTCTTCCTTTCTCACACTATTCCACACAGACTGCTGATTAAGTTAAAACTCTTCCCAGAGTGATAAATGAGAGCTGGATGACATGTTTGAGGGTTAAATCACTACGATCAGACACGCTGTTGCTTCAAGTGACGAAGCACTTTGGAAGCAATTCTTTCCACATGTGAGGGTGGTCTTACCGCACAGCTGCTTGTCTGATGGAGGTGACAGAAAAGCATCAGTGAGTCCAGGTCTACAGCAGCTGCAGCTCTGGGTTTGCAGAAGAGTTTTACAAGAAGTGAAAAGTCCTACCTGTCTTCACGAATCCTCCTGGAAGACCACAAAACAACAGAGACAAAGTCAGATTTGTGATTTAAAGTTGTGTGGAAAAAAAACTGCAGTAAATTGTTTTTAAGAAAAGGGACAGGACAGAGGAAACTGAAGCAGCTTACCGAGTTCCTGAAGCAACACAGCTGAAAGGAAGAAAGAGGAGAGAAAACCATGAAGAAGAAGCAGAGAAGAGGTGGAATCAAGCTGGAGAAGGAGAGCTACAGCCTTCACCAGTCAACGACCGCAGAGGTCAAACCAGCACAGACTGGCCCAGAGCTGCCCCACCCTGGACATGGCCCATGTTCACAAAGTATGTCCACAAACACAGGTCGTTGGGTTGAAGTTCAGACATTAAAACTGGTCATTCAACGAAGCTAAACACAGACAGGCTGAGTTTACAGTCAAGGGGACAATCCCAGTCCACCCCCGTGCTTAGCCCCTTCCCTCCGTTCAGACTATTACTGATGAAGCCGTATTTCTGTTTGTGATGGATGTATGGCTGAGCTAGGGTTGCCACCCGTCCCGTAAAATACGGAATTCTGTTACGGGACACGATTTGTACCGTATTTTCCTTAACTTTTACACCATATTCTAGTTGAATTATTGAAATAAATTAACCTTTACACCATATTCTAGTTGAATTATTCATTTCATTTCATTTATTCTTTATTTTCATTCAAAAAAACAAAACAATTCAATACAAACACAAATACAAATGTTCCTAACGTATGAATGAAAAGGGAGCAGAAAGAAGAAGAATCTTATCTGATCTGCCCCTTTCACAAATAACATAATTTAATAATAATTAAAAAAAACAAAAAACTAAGTGAATAAAAACAACTAAAATAAAATTAAAATAACATTAAATAAAATTACCACCGCCTACGGGTATGTCAATCAAACTCAACATTTTTCGTTATATTTCCTTAACATACAGGTTTTAATTGTTCTTTTGAATGTAATGTTTGATTTGGATTCTTTGTTTTCTTTGTTCAGATTGTTCCATAAATTGATTCCTTTCACAGAAACACAACGTTCCATCAATTTTGTCCTGCATCTTGGTTTTATAAAAATCTCTGTTCCTTTTAAGTTATACTTGCTTTTTCTTTTTTCAAATCTTTTCTGAATGTTGATTGGTAAAGTTTTTTTATGAGCTTTAAACATAATTTGCAGAATACTATGGTCTACTAGTTCATGAAATTTCAACAAATTTAACTGAAGGAATAATGGATTTGTTGGATCTCTATATCGTTTTCTACTAATTATCCTTATGGCTCTTTTTTGCAGAATGAAAATTGATTGAATATATGTTTTACAGGCATTTCCCCAAACTTCAACACAGTAGGTCAGATATGGAACAATCAGAGTGTTATATAAAATGTACAAAATATTTGAAATAAGTTAACCTTTACACCATATTCTAGTTGAATTATTGAAATAAATTAACCTTTACACCATATTCTAGTTGAATTATTGAAATAAGTTAACTTTTACACCATATTCTAGTTGAATTATTGAAATAAATTAACTTTTACACCATATTCTAGTTGAATTATTGAAATAAGTTAACTTTTACACCATATTCTAGTTGAATTATTGAAATAAATTAACTTTTACACCATATTCTAGTTGAATTATTGAAATAAGTTAACTTTTACACCATATTCTAGTTGAATTATTGAAATAAATTAACTTTTACACCATATTCTTCTCCTGTAGCTATATTCTACATCTGGGCTGATGTGGACGTAGAAGGATATTTCAGCTGCTAGTGTGGTTGTCTGTCTGTACAGTCATGCAAGTTCAATGCTATTAAAGCACTTTAAACTTTAAATCAAAGCATTTTGTTTTTTCATATAAAATAAACACATTTTTATTCAGTTTAGAAGTTTTGGGGCTTTTTTTTGGCTCCTGCGCTGCTGAAATCAGGGCGTCCCTTATTTCTATTTCTGAAAGGTGGCAACCCTAGGCTGAGCCCATGTTGGGGCTGGCTGAGGGGTTCCATGTTGGCTCCGTGAGACTCCCACCGGTTCTGTTCAGCTACGTGAGCGATGGATGGGTCCAAAATGGGTGTTTTATCTGGATCCTAGTTTGGCTAACCAGCGACCAGTCGCATGAGGCCTCATCATTCAACTAAGACCCCGTCCACACGTAGCCGGGTATTTTTAAAAACGAATATTTCCCCCCTCCGTTTATAAAAAAATTTGCATCCACACATAACCGAAGATCTGCGTTTTCGACCACATTCATAAGCATTCTAACCTGTAGATCATCTGCGGCTCCCGGGAAGCTGCACCTCCGCGGGCACCGCGGCTCCGCGGCTCCGCGGCTCCGCGGGCACCGTAGGGTGCGCGTCGCCGCGTACCCTACGGCGTAGGCTCTGTGTCGGTGTAACGCAGTAAGCGGTGGTCAAGACCAGAGACCATTTATTTAATAGCTTGGAGAACAGATGCTGGATCATCTGTAGTTCTGTAGTAAACAAAAGTCGCACGTCAGAGCAGATTTGTTGTTGTTTTGGCGCATAATGTGACGTTCGAAAACGCAAAACTCCGGTTGTCTCCGTCTACACGCATCTACATAAACGGAGTTTTCAAAAATCTTCACTTTGCCCGGAGTTTTTTTAAAGCTTCGTTTATTTGCGTTTTCGTGTGGATGACAGGTAAAAACGTAGGAAATTATCTCCGGTTTAGCAGATATCCGCAGATATCCGGCTACGTGTGGACGGGGTCTAAGTATCTCAGATGGATTCACATATAAATGTTGGTGAGAGTTTAGACAATTTCTTTCAGAACCTCATTATCATGGCATCAAGCTCACGGACTGGACGACAAACACACCCATCGTGGACCCATCCATCACCCACGTACCTGTTGCCATGGTACGTTTGGTACATTCTGAAACGTGGTTCGAGTCTTCGGTGACACTCGGCTTAGTGGTTAGCACTGTTGCCTCACAACAAGAAGGTTCAGACTCCCAGGCCCGGCAGGGTCTTTCTGTGTGGAGTTTGCATGTTCTCCCCGTGCTTGCGTGGGTTCTCTCCGGGTACTCCGGTTTCCTCCCCAAGTCCAAAAACATGCATACTAGGTTAATTGGTGATTCTAAATTGCCCGTAGGTGTGAGTGTGAGTATGTCTGGTTGTTTGTCTATATATGTGGCCCTTCGATGGACTGGCGACCTGTCCAGGGCGTTCCCCTGCCTCTCGCCTGCGATCAACTGGGATAGACTCCAGCAGACCCCCCTGACCCTGCAAAGGATAAAGCAGGTATAGAAAATGGATGGATCTTCTTTCGTGCCTCTCTCGATCCACATCCAGCGTGTTCTCGGTCCAGGTTGTGGGTTCGCCGTCAGGTTTGTGCTGAAACAAGATTGTGTTGTCTACAAAAGACCACTGAACTCCTGTCAACACGATGGCTGGCTTTCGGGCCAGCATTTGTTGGGTTCTGTTTTTAATCTACATTTTACACACTGTCCAATAGGGATGGGCGGTATGGACTAAAAAATGTATCACGATAATTTCTGGCATTTATCCCGATAACGATAAAAATTACGATAAAAGAAATACCAATTGAACTATAAATCTATCACCACATTCAGTCTTTGGAGCCCCCAAAACACTGCTCTAAAAGATACTAAATGCTACTAAACGTCCTCAATGGGAATTTATTTTTCTTTCTTTCTTTCTTTCAGGCTCATTTCCTTTCTTTTCTTTCTTTCTTTCTTTCTTTCTTTCTTTCTTTCTTTCTTTCTTTCTTTCTTTCTTTCTTTCTTTCTTTCTTTCTTTCTTTCTTTCTTTCTTTCTTTCTTTCTTTCTTTCTTTTTTCTCACATATCCTTCCTTCCTTCCTTCCTTCCTTCCTTCCTTCCTTCCTTCCTTCCTTCCTTCCTTCCTTCCTTCCTTCCTTCCTTCCTTCCTTCCTTCCTTCCTTCCTTCCTTCCTTCCTTCCTTCCTTCCTTCACGTACGTTGTGCGTGGATTTAACGCAGAACCATAAATCAGCTTTACACAAAAACGTCATCAAGGGGAATTTATCGTTTTTACCACGACATGACAAATTCTTACTGTGGGGAATTTTTTTGACGGTTTATCGTGAACGGTAAAATATCACCCATTCCTACTGTCCAAGCTTCTAACTAAAGGACCAGTTTTGTGCTCAGTCATTAAACTTTTTCCCGATCTCCTTGGTTTGAGGTTATTGTATATGAATACAGTTTGTTTGATCTCCAGTGGGTTAAACAGACCAAGAGCCAGGACCAATGACAGGCCGCGCAGCGTGAAGGAGGAATCAGGAGACATCAGCAGAAAGAAGCAGAAGAGGACAGAGACAGGTGAGCAGCGTGATCACACCTGTCCACCTCCTCCTGTTCCAGTACGGCTCCTGCAGCTCCACGTAGAAACGGGCCTTCTTATTGTACTCCTCGTGGTCAATTATTTTAACATTTATGGTCTTCCTGTTGGAAGGGGGGCATGCATTAGTTCACAAGCACACACGGACAAACACTCATGGACAGATGCCTCACCTCATGGGCCTGCAGGATGAAACAGATTTCAGAGTTGTGGATCAGAGCAGAATTATAGATAGAATAAACGTCCCTCCCTACTCTGATTCTTTCACTTATGACCACGAAAACAATTTTGACGTCTGTGTGCAGCAGCTCGTCTGAGTCTTTCTCTGCGAGGCTCTGAGGTGAGTCAGGTTCACATGGGGTTAGGTTTACACAGGTGTGGGCGGGGTCAGGGCACAGGAAGGCGACGCCCCCACCTTTCCGCTCACTCATCTCCAGAAGCTGAGGCTCTCCGATCTCCAGGAAGAAGTTCTTGTTTTTCTCATACTCTTCATCATCAATTATGTTGATTTGGAGGGTTTTGCTGAAACAGAAAGAGAGCATAAAGAGGCTTCGCAGTGCGAGGAGCTAGCGCGGCCCTAATTTCGGAACGAAAAGTCGAGGATCGACGGCAGCTGACATCATTGTGAGCGCTGATGGACCAAATCCTCTGAAAACGTGACATGAAGAGTTCCTGGGCAGAGATCTTCAGCGTTAAGCATCCTTAACTTCAATAAACAAGTACCGTATTTTCTGGACTATAAGCCGCACCTGTATATAAGCCGCATCCGCTCTATTTAATAAAAAAAAGATATGCAAGCCGCAGATATTTATGTTGTTAGATTAGATATTTACTACATGTACAGAAGGATTTTGAACTGTAAATGATGTACATGTTTGTACCTAAATAGATCCTTTCCTAACAGTGTCTTTTAACACGGCAGCAACTTTGCTGATTAAAACGGGACAGAACCAAGAGAAAATAACCGGTATTTATTTATCTATTTATCTGTTTGAAATCTGCTTCTACTTCTATCTGCTAAAGAAGAAGTAGCGTATTCTTCTTTGCATTTATTTTATCTTAGTTTTGATTCTAATTCCAGTTAGAGTGCCCCGAGCGGTGCAAGAAAAATCCACAGAATAGCCGCACCTTTGTATAAGCTGCACGGTTCAAAACCTATGAAAAAAGTAGCGGCTTATAGTCCAGAAAATACGGTACTCTGGTTCTGGCTACCTGTAGAAGTCACATACGTAATTAAATAAAGGTCATTTATGTGGAGAACATCATCGTGGCAGGGGCTTGAACTAAAATTGGTGAAATGGGGGGTAAGAACAAGACAGGCGGCTGGCTGGGACACGCCCACCCTACCCCATCCATTCTGATTTTAGACGTCGCTCTTGAGTCAACATCAGCTACGAGCCAAAGAGCCGAGACTAGCCGGACTAGACAGGCCTGGCTAGATGGCCAACCGGTAGCAGCTGTGGTCAGACTTTGGCTGCAGACCAAACATGGACTTCAGCAAGGGCAAAAGGTGCTTCCCCCAGAACAACTGGCAGTAAAAGGCTGGTGCTGGCTCTTGGATGAGGCACCTTTGTGTTTGGTCCCCTCTAGTCCTGTACCCCAGCAGGGGCTCCAATCAGTGACTGCTTAGTCTTTAAAGGTGCAAAGCTCCGCCAGACTGCTGACACAGTGTCTGCTACCTACCTGAACCATCATGAAGTCTACTCCATGAGCCACCTTCACCCCCACACCACACCTGACCCAGAGCTGGCTGCGACGCATCTCCGTTTTCTAGCTAGGTCAGAGATAATAGAGCGAGTCGTAGAAATGAAGGACTCACAGATGCATCATGATTTACCTCACCGGATATACCCTCTGTGACATCATCAACAGACAGAGGTGTCAAAAGTGTTCCCATTCATTACTCAGGTAGAAGTATAGATACTAGAGTTTAAAAATACTCCTGTAGAAGTTGAAGTATCAACTCAAGTTTTTTACTCGAGTAAAAGTGTAAAAGTACTGGTTTCAAAACTACTTAAAGTATAAAAGTAAAAGTAATGTAAGGGGGAAAAAAGCCATTAAGGACAAAAGCCATTGAAAATGAATGTATCTTAGTATAATGCAAATATATCAAAGAACCATATATGTGTACTATTGAGCATTAACATGTGTTTCAGAGAGCAGAAGATATGATGACTAGTTGCCTATAAGTATTGTAATGGTGCAAAAAGTCAAACTTCAGAGGCATGTTATCATTTATCCTAACCTTTATTGGAATGTACATCCAAGTTTAGTTGCAGGAATCTGAGGGAACAGATGTAAGAACAAAACTGGACAAGAACATCTGAAACAACCACAACCAAATTCACTCTATCCGGATGGAGCAATTTAACTGGATAGTTTTTTTTAAAGGCCGAAATGAAATAGAGTAACGAGGCTGTTTTTAAAATGTAAGGAGTAAAAAGTACAGATACCGTAAATGTGTGAAAATGTAAGGAGTAAAAGTAAAAAGTCGTCTGAAAAATAATTACTCCAGTGAAGTATAGATAACCAAAATTTCTACTTAAGTAAGGTAACGAAGTATTTGTACTTCGTTACTTGACACCTCTGGCAACAGATTCTGCATGGGGCCATGTTACAAGTGAGGAGGGGTAGTTTAGTGGTTACTTGGGTCTGGAGGACTCAGGTTCAAGCCCCCTGGATGTCACATCCATGGTGGACCTCTTTGGGCCCCTGAGCTAGGCCCTTTCACCCTAATTGCTCACTGGAAGTGATGGGTTAAAAGCAGAGAACAATTACAGTGTGTTTCATCATAAGATATATACTGAGAAATAAATAACACAGGACAAATGTGCACATAGCTCAAGTTCAAATCTGCTTCCCAGCAGCAAAAACATCCCAACGAGCTGCCTTTGGCTCTCTTATTAAATTTGAGAAGTGTACTGCTAATAGCTCATAGCAGAGTGGGATTATAGAATATTTGAAAAACAAGTGTGAGCCATTACCTCTTGTTAGTGTGTCAACAGCGTGTTATTTTGTTATTGCCTTGTTTAATCACTCCAGACTCATTCCAAAATTGTTGTATGGCTAATAGTCAAAGCCCAGTGCTCTAAAATCTCTGGAATGAATCAGAGGAGAGGAAAAAGTCCAATTAAAACACCTCGAACTACAAAAACCAGAAAACACGCACACAAATAAACTGATGAACAAAGATAATAATCATAAATTAATTACCAGAAGAGAATACCTGTCTACAAGGTCTGTGACAATGAAAGAGAAAAAAAAGGATCTATTATTTTATTATATCATTCTTTAATATAATTTTTGATTATAAAAAGGAAACACATCGATCTTCTCTCAGCGCTATTTTAGCTTGACTGACTTAGCTTATGCTAACATATGATGCTAATTAATATTCGTTTACAATCATACTAATCAGATCAGTCAATATCCAAAATAAGTATTGGAGGGCTAAAACAAGGACTAGTGGAGCTGAAACCAGGACTAGTAGAACTTAAACCAGGACGAGTAACTGCAGGTCTGGATCCAGACCCTATTGGTCAGTAGAGGAACTGCAGCTTTAAGTTCCTCGTTAACAACAGATGAAGCAGGTGGTTGAAGGCCCCGGCCCCTCGGTTAAACAATGAATAAATAATAAAACTGTCAGTTCAGTCACCGCTGGTTTTGGTCTTGTTTTAGCTGTATTTGAAAGCAGGAACTTGTTTAACAAACCACTGGCTGATGAACACAAACATCCGACTGGGTTCTACACATCCGAGTCTGGTGTCTGCTGCCAGAAGTGAAAATAAGATAAAAATAAAGAAGGCCAGCTGAAGAATGGCTTCATCATCGTCAGCTGTGTTTCAGGTGGGAGTTTGCTGTCATGTTGGTGGTTTTATCGTCGCTCCAGAGACCACAGATCTGATTCAGATCAGCACCATGACACCATGCTCCAGTCTGGTCCCCGTTCAGCCTTCCAGGGTTGGAGGCTTCGCTGCAGGAGACGGCAGCCCTCATTTAACGGATCAGCGTGTGTGTGTGTGTGTGTGTGTGTGTGTGTGTGTGTGTGTGTGTGTGTGTGTGTGTGTGTGTGTGTGTGTGTGTGTGTGTGTGTGTGTGTGTGTGTGTGTGTGTGTGTGTGTGTGTGTGTGTGTGTGTGTGTGCCAGGAGCATGTTTATTTCATGTCAACAGATTGATGGTTTGGAGGTTTTCTGAGTGTGATTCAGGACACAACTTGTTTCCTACAGAGTGCTGGTTCTCCTTGTGATTTTGCCCATCAGAACCTTTTGCAGAGCCATCTGTCAGTTAGTGTCGGAGGTTTATAGTCATGTTTAAAACATGTGGGCAGTACTAAGTACCCCCCATGACGTGTGCTGGTTGTGGAGGAGTTCTGGTCTGTTCTTCTTTCCATCGTTGCCTCAGTCTGTTGACATTTAAGGAAACTTCTGCACAGCTGTGTCCAGCTGTCTGGACTTTGAAGTAAAAAAATAAAAATAAACAACTTTGCAAGTTGTCTTCCTAAGTCCTCTGGCAGCAGAGCAGGGTACTTGGGATTGCCCCCTCAGTTTTCCCTTCTGTTTGGCTTAAATTCATGTCCCAGTGGATGTTGGGAAAAGCTGCATAATTTTAGAATTTCACTGACCACAGAAGCTGTGAAACTCTGGAGGTCAGTTTACTGTAAAAGGAAGTGCTGTGATTGGTGGAGCAGCTGCAGGCTCGACAGAAGGTCTGCTCATCATCTCCGCAATTTTACAGCATCACGTCTCCTTGGAGCTGAACTGGAACGTGCGTGGAGGTCGGACTTGTGGCCAGCGGCCAGCAGGACCTCCCCACATCGTGGTTCTGACACAAACAGGCCGCTGGCGTCGTTTATGCTGCGACAAAGAGCAGGTCTGAGCTCCTGAGCGCATCCCGGCCTTAAAAGGAAGAGAGCTGCGGGGTGTTTATCTGCCTGAAGAGGCTGAGGCTGAGACTGCTGAAACGAGTCACAGAGAAACATCTCACAGCCACTTCCACTCCAACTGGAGATAACATGGGCTCGACCGTGTTTGGAGAGCGCCAACATCACGCCACCTGATGGGGTTAGGGTGAGGGTGAGATGATGGTGGCGACGATTCCAGCGCTCTTTTACTATATTTCACACGTCCAACCTCTTATGTCTGCTTTATTTTGAATTAATGGTTTGGTATTTTCGACTTTGAATATCATAATTCAGACATTTTCTCATAAACCTATTTTCAGACCAGCAGTTGATCAATTTAGTGTTGAGAGTTTGGAGGTCAAAGAAAACTAATGGCATCATTTCAAAAGGGTCAGGTGACCTTTTACAGTCAGGTGACTGATCATGATGATGATGATGATGATGATGATGATAATGATTTGTGTGTTTCCTGAAAATAGTGATAGTGGTCTGTAGTGAGCCGATCTGCTCCACTTTAAGAAGAACACAGGCTAGATGAATGAATCTAAAGGCCCTGACACACCAAGCCGATTTTCGGCCGTCGGGCCGTCGGTGAGCGTCGGTGCGCGTCTGTCGGGCTAGTTTCCCCGGTGTGTCCCGCACGTTGCCACAGGTCGGCCTCCCGTCAGGGAGCTTTTCAGCCGATTCGACATGTCGAATCGGCGTCGGCCGTCGGTCAAACAGCTCACTCTGTGATTAGCTGTTCCCAGAATTTCCCAGAATGCTTTTCGTCGTCATTTGCGGACTGAATAAAAAAAAAAACATGGCGGACATTTCTTATGAATAAAATCAATATTTTAAGTTAGTTTCTGCATAAAAATGCGTTTTGATTACATTTCTAGCGAGAAATATATATTTTACTTTCATAATATTCACTCAGTGAATGTATATAGTCACTCGCTTGTCTTTTTCAAACCGCGCCAGAACAAAGGCTGATTTATGGTTCTGCGTTACACCAACGCAGAACCTACGGCGTAGGTTACACGGCGGCGTGCGCCGTACGCCGTACCCTACGCCGTACCCTACGCTGTAGGCTCTGCGTCGATTTAACGCGGAACCATAAATCAGCTCCCGAGCAGGCAGGCAGAAAATCCCGAAAGTTTCGGAGCAAATTTCTTAACAGGCGTAGCTACAACAGTTAGATTTAATCTATTAAACTAACATTTATCTTCCTAAATGATTTATTTCAGCCAGCGGTAATTCTCCAGAGTTTTGTTTGTCTGTTTTGTCTGCTGGTATGGAGGGGAATTACCTCTCACGCATGCGCATAACGTACGTGCTAGTTCGCCGTCGGGTGTCGTATTTGCGGTGTGTCTAGTGAGCCCGACACAGCCCGACACAGGCGACGCGAGCCGACACAGCAGTCGGCAGAGATCGGGCGACGTCGGGTTGGTGTGTCAGGGCCTTAAAGTTCAAATTTAGCTCAGCGAGCTGAACAAACCTAGCCAGCATAACTTCTGATGGAAGCAACGCTCCCGCCACGACACACCGAACCCACAATTCAGTTCTTCAACGGCTGGCGTGAATTGGTGACACCCAGGACGCTTCGTTTGACGTGTGAGTGTGTGGTAATCTTTTTCCTCTTTGATAAGTCCATAGGACTTTAAGGGGCCGGTACCGATGGACGCAGAAGAAAGTGAATGCTATAGGACAGACACCCAAGCAGTCAGAGAACAGAATCACGTGACGAAGGCGGAGCTACAACAAGACTAGTATCAAAGACAACCACATGGACAAAGGTTACCATGGAAACCTTTGTCAACAGTATTACACAGAGCTACAGAACTTTACTGAAGAACAACCTTGTCCACAGAAGACTCTCTAGACTCGGAGGCATCACCATGGAAACATGGATTGTACTAACTGGTACCTGCAAGCCAGTCATGTCACCATTTGTATAAAAATTATTCAGAATCATGGGTTCAGAATGCATCATAGCATAGAGACAGCACTGGTTCGAGTCACAAATGACCTTCTTATGGCCTCAGATAAGGGATTAGTGTCAATTCTGGTTCTACTGGACCTCAGTGCTGCTTTTGACACTGTACATCAGCATTTTACTGCAAAGGTTAGAGCATGTTGTTGGGATTAAAAGGGACAGCTCTAGGTTGGTCTAAATCACATCTACTGTATCTGAAAGATTCCAGTTTGTTCATGTAGATGAGGTTTCTTCAGAACAGTCAAGGGTCTGCTACGGTGTTCCGCAGGGTTCAGTGCTAGGGCCAATCTTGTTCAGTTTATACATGCAGCCATTGAGAAGTATAATACAGAAACACAGCATACATTTTCATTTCTATGCTGATGATACACAGCTGTATTTGTCCATGAGATGAAACAGAACCATTAGCTAAACTTCAGGCATGTCTTAGGGACATCAAGGACTGGATGTCCGGCAATTTTTACTTCTAAATTCAGATAAAACAGAGGTTATCATTTTTGGTCCTAAAGACCTTAGGAAGGGATTAGATGGTGTTGCGATTGCCTCCAGTGCCTGGAAATCTTGGAGTTATTTTGATCAGGATTTGTGGTTTAAACAGCATATTAATCAGGTTTGTAAAACAGTGTTTTCCCTTCTCGATCTGCTTTTAGAAAAAGAGGATTTCCTGTTTTCTGTTGAACTGTTTCCCAGTTTGAATTTATTTGGAGGAAACCCCGTCGAGCACAACTCTCCGGACCTTTGCAGGAAGATTTTGATGTTGAACATGTTGCAGTGTGTCAACGGATGGTGAGTAAACGGCCGCAGGTTTGATGGAAGTGGAGCTTAACATGCAACAAGTTGAGCTTGAATAAACACTCGACTGTGAAGTCCTGGAAGCTGCTGCAGCCTGCTCTGACTCAAACCCTCTGGTCCACAGAAGCAGCAGCAGAGTGAAGCTCCTGTCATACAGAAAACCTTTGTTTGTTAATAGTACGAACAGAGCGACATTACTCTTCGTGGTTGGCCTGGGGGGCTCCAGGGCCCCAAACTTGCTCCTCCAGAGGTCAACTGGAGTCAAGACTGAAGCTCCAGTTGGAGCCATCAGGCTCCTGGTATTTGTCTATCCATGCTAGTTTAACATGTCACTACCAAAACTATTTCTGACACCAGAACTGCCGGCTGCCTCATCCTGGTCCCGTTTGGACGAGTTTGCTGCGCTGTATTGTCACGTTTCTTTCAAGATGCACCTTTCGAAGCGACATAATTAAAACACCTGAAGCTGGATGGATACATTGGTGAACCAGTGTCAGAACATTCGTCACCATGGTTGGACGTGCCTGAAACCTCCCTACAGGGAGCCATCCAGCAGGATCCTAACAAAAGGAACCACTGAGCTTGATTTTAGAGGTACCAGGTGTACCACGTCACATTCAACCTCTTATTAGAGACTAGAACTTTCCTCAGAAGATTTGTACTTACAAGATCTCATCGTTCTCAAACTCCAAGACTCCGTGTGTGTCCTCAAAGTCCTCCCCGCCTCCCTTCGCCGTCCCTTGGATGGTTTTGTATGGCACCACTACAACACCACGGGCTCCTGCGGTCCGGACGACCTTCACCTCCATCACCCCACAGCTCTCGCTCACCGTCACCACTGGCTCCTCGAACGTAAAGATCCCGGCATGGTCGTCATCAAAGATAGTGACAGTGGCGGTGCACGGTAAGCCCAACCCTGCACTGGCATCCACGTGGTTCACCTCGTGGCCGTTTGGGCCTTCTGATATGACCCTAACATTGGTGAGGTGAACCAGGAAGTGCTCATCTTCCTCGAAGATGTCGTCATCAATAATGTCAATGCGGATTTCCTTTTCGGTTTCGCCTGGTTGGAAGACAATGGTTCCCTCTGTGAACTTGTAGTCTGAGCCGGCGTTGGCGGTCCCATCTTCAGTCCGGTAGTCCACACAAACTGTGCTTGTTAGGTCTCCACCTTTACGGACCACATTTAGCGCCATGCTGCCGCAGTTCTCCAGACACTGATAGGTCCCAGGGTCAAAGAACACCTTGGAGGAAAAGTTGTTTATGGACATCTCTGAGCAGATATCGTGCTGGATGGCCCTCTTCGCCTGGTCAGCAGCATGCTTCTTCAAGATGTTACCTGCTCCGGTCATGATCCTGGTAGCTTGACAGCGGTAAAAAGCTCGACTCTTCTGTTGCTGGGTTAAAACTTGATAATTGGCCAGTTCCATCAACTGCTCCATCTCTTTTTCTGGATGTTTCTGCTTCAGTTCCTTCAGGATCCTGGCCACCTCTCTTCGGGCCTCCTCCTCATCCAGCTCATTCACCTCAAGCCCCATCTCTCCATCTATGACTTCTTCACTGCGAGAGTTGAGCATTTTACCGTCCATTTCAATGTCAACCTTTGATGGAAGCTCTGGCTCTCCCTCAGTTTCTATAATCATTCCTCTCTGCTTCCCTGCTCGGTATCGTTTGTACACGTATTTGTAGAAGAGCAGCCTGCGGTCGGCCACGTACGCAAAACCAACACAAACAGGGAAGAACGACAGCGTGACAAGCCCCTCCCATATCTGAACAATACCTGGAGAGAAGACGGCCAGGATCAAATAAAGCCAGGTATAAGCAAAGATGCTCCAGGAAGCGGTAACAAAGAACACTCGCAGGTGCTTCACCTTCCTGGTCTCTCCATCGGGGATGACGGACACACAAAGGCCAATGATGACGAACATGTTGAAGGCGGCACTTCCTACGATGGTGTTGGGACCAAGCTCACCAGCTTTGAAGTTGTGACCACAAATTTCCACGACTGACAGGAGGATTTCAGGTGCAGAAGAACCGAGTGCCATCAGGGTCAGGTTGGACACCGTCTCGTTCCAGACGCGGACCGTTGTGGTGATCTTCTCACCATTTGGTTTCTTGATGGTAATCTGTCTTTCCTGAGAAGTGATGACCTCGATGGACGACATGAAGCGATCTGCAATAATAGAGACTCCCAGGAACATGTAGACCAACCCCACAAAGTAAATGGTGGCTCTGGCCAGGCGATCAGTGAAGGCCGGGTTGAGTGGCTTCCACACCGGCAGGATGACGCCCTCGACGCACTTGGTGCTGCCGGCACATTTGGTTTCGTTGCCGACCGTGTTGTTGGACAGGAGCGCTGAAGCCGAGCCTCCCGCTGCTAAAGGCATAAACTCAGTGGAGATGACGGCTAGAGAGAAGAGCAGCTCATAAGTGGAGAACGGCATGAAGGTTCTGGCTCGGTCCATGGTGATTCTTCAGCTCCCTTCAACCTGCAACACACAAAGAGTTCTCATCACTTCGGTCCCAAACATGATGTCAGGAGTTTACTACAAATGTAAGTCATGCCATTGATTCCACTTTTTCCTTCAGTTAAAATGAATACTTGGTCCTAACCCAAATTTATACCTTTTGATACTTGACAAAGTATAGGTGATACTTTGCTTGTGGTATTACCTGATACTGTAGAGAGATAATGACCCAAACATGACACCAAATTCTTTTTTAAAACAGTTCCCAACAACTATATCCGACTGGAACTAGGAGGCCGGTATGTTTGTGTGAGTCGTTCAAAAAAACCTCAGACTCCTTTCAGCTCTCAGGTGAAGGTTTGAGGACTTTTTTATATAACATCCACCTGAGTGACCTGCTCGTCCATTCTACCGACAGAAGGGGTGTCCATCATCCAGGTCGTCATGGTTCCTGAGACACGTCCTGTTCAAACACCCACATTGAAGTGCTAGAACACCTTGAAGAGCTCACTGGTACAAACAAACCCAAAGCTGTTGAGGTTGTTGGGACATTCGTGTCAAATGAGAGTAGTTTTATAGTTTCACAGCTGACAAGCCTCAATGAACCAGGTAGGACCAAATGCACCAAACACCATTCTGAACACCATATTCAGAAACCTCTGAAGCCCTCTGTTCCACGACGGGAACGTCAGTAAATAATGAGATGTTCTGGGATGGATTTAGAGGGTTTTCACTACATGGATCCAAAGAGATATGAGCTCTGCACTTGAGAGTTGACCACTTTTATCCGTCTGATATTTTCACCCTCTGACACCAGAACGACACCACAAACATTCTACCACGTAAATATCTGCATGATGTTGACTTTATACTTGAGAGCGACTGATGACAGAAACCTACCGTCACTCAAGCAGATCCTGACGGACAAACACCACCAGCCCAGAGGTTTAAAATTCCAGTCTCCACAAAGTCCTCAGAGGAGTTTACATGTCTGAGACGGAGGATCTGAGGGAGGGTCTACTGCAGTAGAACGACCAGAGACCAGGATCAGGAGCAGGACTAGGACCGGCGCCGAGCTGATAACAGAAAAGAGAAGAGGTCTGCCTCGCCTGGAGCAGCTCACTGCTGAGTCCCCTCCTCTTTTTCCTCGTCCCCATTCCCCCTCCTCCTCCCTGTGTTCTTCCTCTTCCCCCTTCTGACCCTTTCCTCTCCTCCTCCCCATTTTGTATGTGTAAAACCATAAAACGTGATCTAATCTAATAATATATTGTATCACAATAATAATATCTATGTAAAATATAACAATCTCATGTCAGCAGACCCAAGAACCACCTCACTGCTTCCAGAGGATGTTAAAGTTGGAGCTAGATCCTGCTAATCATCATCATAAGGTTCCCCCTTATGATCCAGGTCCTGATCCAGGTTTCATCCCTCCTAAAGGGGAGTTTTTATCTGCCGTTTTTATATAATAATTGATTGGTGGTCATGTTCTGGTCTCTGGAGACAACTTCTGTTGTAATAGATGCTTTATATATAAAACTGAATTTAATCCCTGATCATCATCATTGAAAAACTGATCATCATCATTGATTCACTGATCATCAGCGGGTGTGCAGACCTCTATCAACGCAGATGTTTTGGCACTTTGCTGGTCTGGAGCATTCAGGTGTGTGTTTACACAGTACCAAGAGGGAAAAACATCAGCAATGACTGTTGTTGAGGATTAAATGTAAAAGGGCCACAAAACCATTTAGTCGTTTGTTGATTTTGCTGAATGATGACTTTGATTTGTTTGGAGCATCAGGATTGTACGGAGCCCCTAAAGGGACACGGATTTTTAATTTTTTTTAATATAACGAGTTTACGCGCGCGCGTGAAACTTTTATGCGCACGCGTAAAGTTGTTTACGTGAGCACGTAAAACGTTTATGCACTCACTAAAAAGTTTCACGCGCTCTCGTAAAACTTATAAGTCAGCGCCTAAAAATTGTTCTACGTGAGCGCGTAAAAACAAGTACATGGGAGTATTGCTGGAACAGGAGACCCTCCAGTTGCGCCCTGCTCTGTTTATGAATGGAAATGACATTACAGGATTTAGCTGAGCTATATTTTAACCCCATTATAAGGACATTACCACTTTGCTTGCAAGTAAACAACTTTACGTGCTCACTTAAAGGTTTTACGCGCACGCGTAAAACTCATTATAAAAAAAAAAAATCTGTGTCCCTTTAGGGGCTCTGTAGGATTGACCTGGGGATGGAAGTTCTTGGGCCCAATCTCATACTCCCCCTACTTTTCTTCACTCGCCCTTCTTTTCTCCACTCGCACTTCTTTTCTTCCCTAACCCCTAAAAAAGAAGGGGGAGATTTTAGGGCACTTGAGATCTAGGGCACTTGGCCCAGGTGCCTGTCCCATTTCTCCCCCTACCCCTCGTTTCCATCCCTACCCTGATCAGGAAGCTGAGAGCCAAAAGCTGTTTTAACTTCAGCTGTAGCGCTGTTAATATGGCAATTTATTAAGTTTTAATATTTTTTCAGGCATAAAGGTAACCTTAAGATCCGCAACCGGGGCTCAGTTTATCCAAATAACGCCTGTTAAGAAATTTGACCCGATGTTTTCGGAGATGAGAAGAGCCGCCGGCCCCGGGGAGCAGCAGCAGCTCACAGCCCGAAAACAGACGTATCCGCCGGGTCAAGCTGCTCCGTCGCCCCGGGAGAGAAACTCTCCCGGGACGCAGCTCTGTTGAGAATTACGCTGGCTGAAATAAATCATTTAGGAAGATGTTGGTTTAATAGATGAAATCTAACAGTTGTAGCTACGCCTGTTAAGAAATTTGCTCCGAAATTTAGAGATTTCTGTCTGCCGGCTCCGGAGTTTAGGTCCGCGTTAAATAGACGCAGCCTATGGCGTAGCTTACGTAACCATATTCCGGCGCGATCTTAGCGACCAACGGACAAAAAAGGGATTATGTACATTCACTGAGTGAATATTATGAAAGTAAAATATTGGTTTGCGCCGAGAAATGTAATCAAAACGCATTTTTATGCAGAAACTAACTCAAAATATTGATTTTATTCCCAAAAAAATAAGAAATGTCCGCCATGTTTTTTTTTTTTATTCAGTCCGCAAATGACGACGAAAAGCATTCTGGGAAATTTTCATACCCCCTTGCTCGCCAAGTCAGCATCTGAAATCCCTCGATTTGAAGGGGCTATTCTCAGCCCCTAAGCCTTGTTATGCCCCCTCCCCCTAGGTGAAAAGAGGAATTGGGACACCACTACCTTCACGGGAACGCGCAAAAGTTAGGGTTAGTGAAGAAAACGAGGGCGAGGGGGAGTATTGGGACGCAGCCTTAGTCAGGGATTTAGTAACTTGATGGTTATGAGATAAAATTTGCTCCTGAGCTGTTATGTGCAGGTTGGGTTTTTGATGACATTTATCGGCACCAGGCCCTGTCGAGTTCCTCTGCAGATCAGCTGCTCAGTCTTTATGATCTGCTGCAGGACCTTGCTGTTCCCAGAGGTGCAGCCAGGGGACCAGGCTGTGATCTAGTACGAGACTGCTGAGTCTTTGGTGCACCTGTAGAAGTTGACCAGCAGCTGTTGTGGGAGCTGTCTTTTTCAGCCTATTCAGAAAGTGGAGCCTCTGGAGGCCTTTTTTTAGCCAACACCGACACATTGGTCCATGTCAAATCTGAACCTGAAGCTCTGAACTGCCTACACCTTTCACCACTGAGGCCAGCAGGCTAGTGGTCTCCAAGCTGCTGCTCTTGCTTTTTTCAGCGTTCCAGGTTCTCAACCTCTTCCTTGTAAACAAAGTTGTTGATGTTTGAGATCGGTCCTGTCACGGCCGTGTCAGCTGCTGATGTTGGAGTCATAGATGGGTTTCTAGTGTGAGGAGGGCGTGAAGTAGGGGGCACATCCCTGTGGTGCTCCGGTGTTGAGTCTGATGGTGCTGGAGGTGTAGTTCCTTATGCGCACTGACTGTGGTCTGGTAGAAAATTCACAGACGTGTATTGAGATCCAAATTCTTAAGTATCATCGTCAGCTCGAGGGAGATCAGCACCTGTCAACACCTGTCCCATCAGATCCAGCTGCTCTGTTGGGATGGACGTGGCTCAAGGTGTTTCTCACCTCATGTGTGTTAAGCACCAGAGCAGGTAACGGCAGCTCCTGCAGGCCCAGCTGAACCGTTTCTGTTTCAGATCAATGTTGGAGGTTTTACCAAGCTGGCTGGACGGGTGTTGTCGGTTTTGTAGTCAGTGATGGATTTAACACCCTGGCTGTTTTGCCTCTGTAGGAGAACTTTGCCTCCCTCTTGAGGCTGGCCATGGCCGCCGTGTAAGTGTCAGCGTCACTTAGCGGAAAGCGTCATCATCACTTCAGCAGCTTTTGAACTCCCCCTGCGCAATTCATGCTTTGCGGTTTGGAAAAGTCTGCATGTTTTTTCAGGTGGTGACTTTGTGCAGACGTGCAGCTGTTTAAGTTAATGTAAAAGTTAATGTAAAAGACAGCTTTTGTCATCAAAATGGTCTCATTGTCTGCTCCTGGTCATCTGTCAGACTCTGAGCTCTGCTCTGGTGGCGATGGGTTTGTGTGCTGGGGTCAAGGACAAAGAGATGTGATTGGTACATCCTCTGTGGGGGGGAGGGGTCTGCTCTGTTAGTGTTTGCGATTTGACAGTTTGTGATTCAGTGTATACGCTAACTGTGGTCTCTCTTAAAGGAGCATGAGGCTCCTTTTAAGAAATGAGACTCTCTAGCGCCACCCTTCACCACGACGGCCATCGGGGGTACTGCAGCCAACAGTGAAGCCGGCACGGGAGAACGGGGAGAACGCGCATGCAGCGTCATGTGACGTCACATCCGCAGAACAGCGCGGGAAATTCGGCCCCAGCACTGCAGCACATTTTGCAGCACACAGCCTGTTCAAGGCAACGCAGAGATACACTAGAGGGCTCATTCTTTTGGGTTTGGAACGCTTCATCTGACATTATTACTAGAAAACCTAAAATGTATACGGATTTTTTTCATAAATCCTGCCACAATCCGGCCTCAAGCTCCTTTAATGTCCACAACCATGTGAGGGGAAAACATGGTTCTGGACATTGTGGTGGAGTGATGATGCTCTGGGGACCTGGACAGGTCAGTCATTGATTGGACCATGAACTCCTCTATAGACCAGAGCAAAGGAGAATGGACCAGAACCATGCGGGAGACTGATAAAGTCATACAGGAAACCACTACTTCATGTTGTTGTAATTGAAGGTGAATCTACAGGCTGCTTATTTATGGGGGTACTTAGTATTGCCCACATTAGTTGGTTATTTTTTGTGTACTTCATTTTTAGATGAATATTACATGGTGACCAAAGGTCAGATATTCAGACCTGTAGTTTAGTGGACGTTGGAGGTCATTTTCTGTGTTTCAGTGTAAAGCAGACTCAATTGGTGTTAAAGGGAAAGTTCGTTTTTTTACAACCTGGACCTTATTTCTGGCATTTTTTATGGTCGTATACTCACCCAGAGGTGTTTGGTGTCATTTGGAGTCCTTCGGAAGATATTAGGAGTTTTTTGCGAGCCGCTTCTCCATATAACGGTAGCGCATGAGGGCACCGCGGGACACAGACGATGCAGCGTCTAAATAACACATGATTGCCGTGAAACTCTTCATTTCTTTTATGAATCACTAGATCTGCTTCCAGGACCTGTTGTCTTCATCCGGGGCTGTGTGTAACAAATAAATCAGTTTGTAAACAAGACCTCTGAACTCATGACGTCATCTCTGTGCGCGCACTCTGTCCTCCGTTCAGTGAGCTCTTCAGCCGTATACTCCGGCTCAAAACGGTAAGGACGTCCATCATATTCAAAGTCGTCGTCCACAACCTCAGAATTTGACAAATATTCAGACATGTTTCAAATAACTATCAGTAAACTAACAGTAGCGAACTCCAGCTGTACACGGAGCTGTGTCTGGGACGCGTGCACAGAGATGACGTCATGAGTTCAGAGGTCTTGTTTACAAACGGATTTATTTATTACACAGACAGACCCGGATGTAGACAACAGGTCCTGGAAGCAGATCTAGTGATTCATAAAAGAAATGAAGAGTTTCGCGGCAATCATGTGTTATTTAGACGCTGCATCGTCTGTGTCCCGCGGGTGCCCTCATGCGCTACCGTTATATGGAGAAGCGGCTCGCACAAAACTCCTAATATCTTCCGAAGGACTCCAAATGACACCAAACACCTCTGGGTGAGTATACAACCATAAAAAATGCCAGAAATAAGGTCCATGTTGTAAAAAACCGAACTTTCCCTTTAACCTGGAGCTGAGAGGTTTTCAGGTGAACTCTGAGGGTTTCTGCCTCATTTTAAAAGATGCTTCGTTATCTGCTTTTCACATGAGGATCAACAGTGTGGAAGTCTGATCCTCTGTGTGTATAAAATCTGGGGTTATGTGTGTTGGCTCACATTACCCATCAGCCAGAGATGGTGTGACGGAGCCAGCCTCAGATTTACAGGCTGTCGTCTGAATGCGGCCACCCCATTAAAGTGACGGCAGATCTAATACCAGACCGGCCTGCAGCACCAACGCACACACAGAGCCCTCTGCCAGAGCTGAGGATCGTTTCCATTCAGCCCATCAGAACCAGACAAGGTCGGATCAGTCAGAAACAATGCTGCGAGTCAGGACTGGAAGGGTTCAGGGAGGAGATGTTGTGGGTCATATTTGATGGCAGAACCACCAATTAGAACATTCTGGAATTCAAACGTGTAGCTCAAGATCCCACACACCAGCGGAGGTGAACACACACGGGTGCATGTGTGGAGGATAGAAGAAGAACGGGACTCTACCCCGCATATGTTGTTATACATACCAGTAAATGTATTTCTGATTGATTGACAGTTGCTTCAGCTAATGGCTATCCATTATCACTTCCCTATCAGTCATCGTCACGCTACCGAGTTAAGCAAAGAACTTCATAGTAACCCAGCATGGGCTAAACACAGCAGTCATTCCTGAAACAACATCTCAAGCATTTTCTCTGTAAACGTCCGCCAGCAGCTCCAGCTGGTTGTCAGAACTGACTTTAACAAAGAGTAGATGGGGGCGTTTTTCTGGCTTCCAACATGGTGTCGAGCAGCACGAGGAAGAGGGAGCTTCAAAACCACCGTTGCAGACAAGCAGAGCTCTGCCAGGACCGCTGTCATGCGGCACACCACCTGTGGCCCGAGGCTGGTGAGTTTAGGTGACCCATGGGCAACTGCCACTGGCCAAGGCTCACGATCAGCGAGCCGAGTGATGGGAGGTAATCTAACTGGTGTTAGTCCTGGCTGGTATAGTCTTCAAACGGACATGAAGGTACCTACTTCAGGCTGCTTTGTTAAACATTATCCCCAAACCCTAACAGATCAACCAGGAGCCGTCCGGAACAACCCAGACTCTTCCAGAACCTTCCAGAAACACACAGAACCTGAACGGGTCTCAGTCGGCTCTTAGTACAGTTAACAACCCAACAATAATCTTTAAAATGAGAACGATTTAAGTTGGTTGGGTCTTTATTCACAGCTCAGAAAAGAAGTGAAGAAAGTGCTAAAAATCTTCGTCTTATCCAGGTTCAGGTTGTGTGGGAGGCAGCATGGGCAAAGAAGCCCACACCTCCATGTACTTGGCCACGTCCACTTGCTCCTCCAGTGAACACAGGTGTTCCCAGGACAACCAAAACATAAGATAAGTCTGCCCCGGGGCCTCTGGCCAGTAAGACAGCCCAGAAACCCTTCCCAATATCTAGGAGGTCTCCTAACCAGATGAACCACCTCAACTGTGTCCTCTGCATGTGAAGGAGCAGCGACTCAACTCCGGTTCTCTCCTGGATGACTGACACCACCCGCAGTTCTGAAGGGGAGGGGAGGAACGCAGACTTAAAAACAGTATTCACCAAATCAGACCAGTACAAAGTTGTCAATACTGCAGATGCTGATGCACCTGTAGATCGTTACTACGCTCCATTCCTCCTTCACTGATGAACAAAACCCCATGATCATCCTTCAGCAGAACCACAATCATCAAACAATAGAACCACGATCATCCAACAACAGAACCCCAACCATCTTTCAACAGAACCAAGATCATCCTACAACGGAACGAAGATCATCCTACAATAGAACCATGATCATCCAACAACAGAACCCCAAATATCCTACAATAGAACCAAGATCATAATAATAATAATAATAATGGTAATGATAATGATAAAAATAATAATAATAATAATAATAATAATAATAATAATAATTATTATTATTATTATTATTATAATTATAATAATAATAATTATAATTATAATTATAATAATAATAATTAGGCAGCACGTGGCTTAGTGGTTAGCACTGTTGCCTCACAGCAAGAAGGTCCCCGGTTCGACTCCCAGGCCCGGCAGGGGCCTTTCTGTGTGGAGTTTGCATGTTCTCCCCGTGCTTGCGTGGGTTTTCTCCGGGTACTCCGGCTTCCTCCCACAGTCCAAAAACATGCATATTAGGTTAATTGATGATTCTAAATTGCCCGTAGGTGTGAGCGTGAGTGTGATTGTGAGCATGGTTTGTGTGTCTATATGTGGCCCTGCGATGGACTGGTGACCTGTCCAGGGTGTAACCCCTGCCTCTCACCTAAAATGAGCTGGGATAGGCTCCAGCAGACCCCCGTGACCCCGCAAGGGATAAAGCGGGTAAGATAATGAATGAATGAATGAATGAATAATAATAATAATACATTTTATTTGTAGAGCACTTTTCATGAATAATCTCAAAGTGCTTACATAAACAAGGATAAAAAAATAAATCAAGACACATAAAAGACCAGAAGTAAAAAAGCATAAAAATAATAAAAAAAAAAATTAAAAAAGACCAGGGAAAACCTTCCTGAACAGGAAAGTTTTAAGCCCCTTTTTGAAAGTGTCCACAGACTGGGGTTGACGTAGGTGTTCAGGGAGGGAGTTCCAGATGGGGGGGCAGCGGAGCAGAAAGCTCGGTCTCCCATGGAGCGGAGTCCTACAACAGAACCAAAAATGATCCTACAACAGAACCACACTCTTCTAACAAGAGAACCACAACTATAGTACAACAGAACCAAGATCATCCTAAAAAAGAACCCCAACCATCCTTCAACAGAACCAAAATCTTCCTACAACAGAACAAAGATCATCCTACAATAGAACCACGGCCATCCAACAACTGAACCTCAACCATCCTTCAACAGAACCAAGATCATTCTACAACTGAACACCAACCGTCCTACAACAGAATCACAATCATCTTACAACAGTAACGCAATCACCCAACAACAAAACCAAGATCAACCTACAACAGAACCAAAAATTATCCTACGACATAACCACACTCATTTAACAACAGAACCCCAACTACCCTTCAACAAAACCACAATCATCCAACAGAACCAAGATCATCCTACAACAGAACCCCAATAATCCTTCAACAGAACCAAGATCATCCTACAACAGAACCCCAATAATCCTTCAACAGAACCAAGATCATCCTACAACAGAACCCCAATAATCCTTCAACAGAACCAAGATCATCCTTCAACAGAACCAAGATCATCCTACAACAGAACCAAGATCATCCTTCAACAGAACCAGGATCATCCTTCAACAGAACCAAAATCATCCTTCAACAGAACCAGGATCATCCTTCAACAGAACCACAATCATCCTACAACAAAACCAAGATCATCCTATAACCAAACCACAACTATCCTACAACAGAACCACAATCATCCTTCAGCAGAACCACAGCTGTCCTCTGGTGGATCCATATCCATCCTAGAACATAATGGTATAGTTGGTTTGTCTGTAACTGGAATCTCACCGGATCAACCCGAGGTTTGTGCCAAGCGATCCCAGGCCCCGATTCATGGGTAAAGCCATGTCAGGAGGACATCTAGCGCATCCAAACCTTTGCCAACTCATTATGTGGGAAACAACAATTCAACTGGAAGAGCTGCCTGATGTTGCTATGCAACAGCATGGCTGTAGCTGCATCCTAATTTAACACAACCACCTTATAACTTCAAAAGAGACACTTAGAAAATAAAACTACAACCGTCCAGCAACCTCGTCCCAGCTACTCTACAAGGAACTAGAACCTAGTAAAACATCTGCTGATTACACACGTTTATGAGTCGAGCATCTTTCACAGCAGTAACAAAGATCTGTACCTCAGCTGATCTGGTCCTGAGGGGTAAACCCGGTCTTTTGGACCCTCTGGGAGCGCGGACTCACCTCTGGGCCTGACGCGGCGGCAGCAGAAGAAGAGTGTGTGTTCAGGACGGAGAACTGCGTCTGATAACTGCTCTAAATTTAACAGAAACACACATAGCTGCGTTGGTGCTGCTTATCTCCCTTCTCCCAGCGGGCCATGGCCATACAAGGCTCTGCCGGGCCCGGGGCCGTCCAGCAGCTCCTCGTCCCCGCCGACACGTGGGGGAGATAACAGCTAGCAGCTAATGGCAGCATCGTGACGCTGATGTCCCACAAAGAGGCTGGAATGCTGGGACAAGTGTCCTCCTGCCACCTCCCAACACGTGACAATGTCCACAAGGTGACTTCCAGAGACCTGCAGACCACCTGATGGTGCAGAACGCGAGGCCTGTGTTGACAGTCCTGCTCTGAAATGACACTTAACTTAACACCAATTTAACTACCAGGCACTTACCACGTGCACTTGAAAAGATCTGGTATCCAAGTACAAAAAATATCTGATATTCAAGCTGAAGAGTAAAATAACATATACTGTACATATTATCAGAACAGAGTAAATTAAGGTTAAGAGCAGAAATATGAAAAAATATTCCACCTTGAGAGCTCATACCTGTCTGTGGTTTTTAGTGAAAACCTAAATAAACAAATCCATTCTAGATCACCTCAACATTTATTGGACAGAGACGAACGTTGCTGTTGTGGAGCAGAGAGGTTTCACAGGTTCTTGAAAAGGAATGTTTAGATGGACTTTTACTTCATTTACTCATAGCTGGGTCAGTGAGGTTATTCTGTAGTCTGTAAAAGAACTAGAAAACCATCTGTGACATCATCCAGAGGTTTCTGGAGAGCGCTTTTGACGCCTCATTTTCATCATACTACCCAGTTCGATGCTGGTGGGAACTAACTCCACCCCACGCCAGTTAATCTAATGTACAACTTTATGGCAGATATAAACATGTCTACAGTCTGGTTCAACAAACAGTTTTGGTCTCAATTGTTGGTCTCAATTGTCTGATTTCAGCGTTGGCTAAACATGACGGTCATTTTTGATTTCACTACCGATCAACATGTTAAACGGTTTATCTGCTGGAAACTAATGATGGCAGCACTGCAGATATGACAACCGGCATAAAAACCAGTCCTTAGAAACCAATCGGTCACATGACCGGATGCTTCGTCCGTTGTTTTATACCGTTTGTGGTCCAAACATCCTCTGTTATAATAAAATGGAGTTTAATGTCATTGGATCTCCATTTGGATCCAACTCTGCGCAACGCTAAAAAGCTAACATTGGCTTGACGTCTAATTATAGTAAGGTAACATGGACTAGATGTTGGATGATGGTTGCTTGCCAGCACGACTTAATTAGTTATCTAACGTTGTCTGACGGTGCAACCTGTATCCAACCAAAGACCAACTTTAAAGGAGCCGTCTGTAAGAAATGGCCAAAACTGGTACTGCAGTCACTTTCAAAATATTGTTGAGCGGCGTGTACCCTCCCCCTCCTCCCCCCGACCAGAGGTTGCCAGGTAGGCTGCAGAATGCAGCAGGAACGTAGGCTGCCATGGCTGCCATAATTAGAGCCGAGCTGGCAACCCGGATGCCGAAACAATACTGACTTGGTGATTGGGAGATAGGTGGAGGGTGGAGCTTCAGAAACAATACTGACTTGGTGATTGGGAGATAGGTGGAGGGTGGAGCTTCAGAAACAATACTGACTTGGTGATTGGGAGATAGGTGGAGGGTGGAGCTTCAGAAACAATACTGACTTGGTGATTGGGAGATAGGTGGAGGGTGGAGCTTCAGGCCAAAACAAAAAATGACAACATCAACATCACTTGAGGGCTGCAACTCCTCTTTTTAAACTGGAATATCCTGGCTTGAGTGCTGTTGTCAGTGACATAAGTATTTGAAATGAACATGATTTTTAAATGTCTGTTGACATATCGGGGTCATTTTATGATTCATTTTATTATTGCTCTTACATACAGCTCCTTTAATGTGTCAGCTGAATGGTTCGACCATCAATCAAGATGAGCGGCTTCGTCGCTACTAAAGTCACTGAAACATTTTCACAGATTTTTAAGTGCAGTGTACCACATAAAACTGGTTCAAGGTCAGTAAGCCCAACAACATTCATACATAAGGCTTCCTGGATTATAGGGCATTATTTGGGAAAATGTAAGGATTTGAAGTGAGTGTTATAGTGTATGCATAAATAAGGCGCTGAGTACATCGCTCAGGCACTGGGTTAAGCTGTGGTCCAAACTGACCAGTGCAAAAATGGACACAGACATGTCTAAGGGTCAGGTGTTGAGTTTCACTGGTTGTGCATTGATTTAGGACGTGTATAATTCTTGGAATGAGAGCATCTCTTAGTCTTGAGCGCTCTGTAGGATTTACTGGGTGGCAGCAGTTCAAAGAGTCTGCAGGGTGTGTGGGTACATATAGGACCTGGTCTCCAGAAGCACCGAGTGTGGTAGATGTTCTCCAGTTTTGAGAGTCTCAGTGGTTCTCTGGGCTCTCGATACAGATCTGCAGGTGTGGGACCACGAACCAATGCAGGGCGGTGCTGTTAGGTGAACCAGGGTGTACAGTCGGAGGTTGATGGAGACCAACTAACGGTTGCAGCCAGCCTCCAGCAGAGGCTGTTTTCTCTTCATGATTCACTGACAGCAGCTTCTATTAGCGTCCGCCTCCATCTAACGAGTCATCAGGAGTAGAAGGAGCCAACTAAACATTCAGACTCTTGAGTGGATGTCCCAGAAGCCAGTCAGGACCCTGTCCTGGTTTGTGTCTGTCACCAGTTTCAGATCAGTGTTGAAGAAGAAACGAAGAGTTCAGTATGGTGTCAGCGCTGTCAGCCGTATGTTTTTCTAACTTAACTCTGCTTCACAGCAGAAGTCATGTCAGAGAGTCCAGTTATGAAAACAACTGTAAGTGTCTGTTTTTGATAAGACGATGTGGTCCTGGTCAGCGTTGAAGGATCCTTGTCTCAGGACTGAAAGCTGAATCTGAAAACACAACACTTAAAATCTTTGTTTGCCTTAAACTTAAAAGAAAAACAAAGACTGTCCGTAGTCTCGTAGTCCTCCATGTTGTAAATGTGCACAATAGACGGACCTGGAGAACCACGAGGACACGGTAAGCTGGAACACGCCCAACCGCTGTCAATCACTGTTGGCTATCTTAGCTTGGCTGACTTAGCTAATGTAACCTATGATTGTAATTGATACACTCTACAATCATCCTGATCAGATCCTGATTCTGATCGGGTCCAAACATCCTTGTTTCAAGTGTCTGAAACATCTGAAACCAGGACTAGTAGAACTGAAACCAGGATTAGTAGAGCTGAAACCAGGACTAGTAGAGCTGAAATCAGGACTAGTGGAGCTGAAACCAGGACTAGTAGAGCTGAAACCAGGACTAGTGAGTGGATACCAGAACAAGTAAAACTGAACCCTCCTAGTCTCTATCTCGTCCATTGGTCCAGGTTTCTGAACTATCCTGTTTTCTATCTAGACCACGGGTCCAGTTCTCTACACGATTCGTTTGTAGTGAGTCCATCAGATGAATCAGTTTTCAGAATATTGTAAGTATCATTAGTGTATAACTATTTTAATGTGTTTTCAGGTCAGTAAAGTAACTTTTTTTATATCTAATCTTTTCGCTGCATTTTCACACCACAGATCATACATTTGTATCGTTCCATCAGTTTTAAAAATATCTGCTTTGGAGTGGTTTGGGACTGTTGGATCCGGCCTCTAGTGGTCTGTAGAGGAACTGTAACTTTTCTAATTTCTCTGGTGCATCAGCCTGGAAGGTGGAGTGCTTGCGCTTGGTTTGGATATGATCAATTATCACAAGTTTCTAAACTGGAGTGTTTGAAAGTTTCATGAAAGTTCCCAGAAATGTACTATATCTTGGCAACCGTGGCAACAACCAGGCTATCCTGGACGGGGCTGACTTCTGAGATCTTCATGCTGAGGACGATTCAGAACCCTGAAAGACGCGGGGCCAACTCTCAGAAGGGTTTACTCTGATTCCTGCGATTAAAAAAGGATTGAGTGGGTCATGGACACAAAACTTTGAGCTGTAAGTGACATGTACGTGACTACCTTCATTTCTGTGGCTTGTATTGTTTCATGTTCTTTCACAGGTTTTCTGCAGTCGACGTGTTGCTTTTACATCAGAGGACAGACACTCACACTCAGGGTAAAAATAAAGAAGAGGAGGAATTTGAAAGGTGATAATCAGAGAGCTCAGATAACCTCTGTCAACGCTCCGCTGGAACACTGCCCACAGTGGGCGGAGACTTCACACAGCAGCTCTATTCCATCCGCTGGTTTAAGTTTTCTGGATCTGCTCAGATGTGAACCTGCAAAGACAGTTCCAGATAGGGGGCTTTGGATAGCTCAGTGGGTTGAGCAGGCAACATCTGTAGAGGCTATAGTCCTCGTGGGGGCAGCGCAGGTTCAAGTCAGTTATGGCACTGGCATATGTAGGCAAGACACATCGCAGAGTTTCAAAACTCAGCCCAAAGAAAGAGAAAAACAGAAGTAGACCATCTCTGGTGAACATATGTAACAGGGCTGATCTCCACCTCGATCCTATCATTTGTTGCAAATCCATTTAGAATGACGGACCCCCCGCCCAACACTTAATTATACCCACAGGCCGACATGCATCCCCAACACACTGCACATGCACTACACACGTCACACACAAATGTATTCAATGATAAAAGGAATGCCCACCCCCCATTTCCCTATCCTCTCCCGCTTATAATTACTTGTCTGTCTTATGTCTCTATCTTCTCAAACACATTATACATTTATTCACACATACATCACATCACATCATACACTCACCAAGCTGCACCATCACTGTCTTGGGTTTTCTTTCCTACTTTTTTTTAAAATCAATTCTTATTTACCTACTGCCAAGAGGGCTGGTAATGGAAACACAGTCGTCGTCATCATCTTCATCGTCATCATCGTCGTCATCATCGTCATCATCGTCATCATCATCATCATCATCATCATCATCATCATCATCATCATCATCATCATCATCCTCAGTGAGGGATTCTAGTTATGTCTTATCCACCTTGAAAGTTCAGTTATGTGCTGGTTTGTCTTCTCCAGAAAACACCTGCTACATTGAAACGTTCAGCTCCACCCTCAGCTGTTTATATGCCTGCACATCTTTAAACTTCCATTTCTCGTCTTCCAAACAAAGGAAACAACACAGATTTTTAAAATGCTTTCTCCTCTTTTTGCTGCAGAACATCTCCGTCCTTCCAGAGCGTTGCATAATCTCAGTGGTGAATGATTTGAGCTGGCAGACGGGGCAGAGGTCACGTTACAGTATACATGACGAGGGTTTGCCGCGGCGTTTGGCCTGCAGAGATAAACTCATCAAACTTGCTTCGGCTTGTTCCAGAGCAGCTGGAGGCGACTCCGTTTGTCCTCTGTGTTTTCTGTAAATGTGTCACATTCAGACTCACAGACGAGTTACGAGGATTCAGTCCTGTCCTGTTCAGAGCTGAAGCTTGAAGTTCACATTGTTAAAGCAACCCTGAAGGACAATGGTTTGTCTTTGCCTCTATGAGGTCTCCTACTGTTCTGATGTTGTCTGACACCATCATACATTTTTAGCCCAAGCAGGTATATCCAGTTTGCTAGTCTAATGCAAACCAGGTAGTGCAGAAACCTGCAGTTCCTCTACCAACCACTGGGGTCCTGATCCAGACCTGTGGTTCCTCGACTGGCCGCTAGAGGCTGTAAAAGCGAGTCCATTTCCACTGAACTCCAGGTTAAAATCTCTTTACAGCAGAAATAAACATACTTACATGTTTGGAGAGATTTGACCAGATAAAATGAAAGCTAGCGTTGTAGGTTAGCGTGAGTTAAGCAAACGAAGTTAAAATAACTAAGTCTTGGTAAGTAAGTTGGGGGTGTTCTTTCATTTAGACATTTTTGGATTCGTAGAACATCGGTCCCTGCCAGCATGCCGCCGTGAGAGGGGTTTGTCTGGATGCTTTTACACAGTTCATGAAAGCTCTAAGATGACGTCTCTTATTCCCACACTGATTTAGTTCATATTTACCCTCATTTGGACTCCTGCAGGTTGCTGACTGTAAATTAAAGACAAACAGAAACAGATTTATAGTGCACTATTTATTCAACAGGATCATTACACAGCCAAAAAATGGTAACTGATAAAGCCTGACTGGATTTTCTCTGCCGGGGAAGGACTGTCACTTTCCCAAAGATTGCGTTCCCATCGTATGATTCTCCAGGACCAGGGACATTTCCTGGTTTACCAGGAAATGTCAACATCAGTGCACATTTTGTTGTTGAGCAGTTTTCACATGAGATTCATGTACTTCACAATGTACAATGAACTATTCACAATGGATAGGACCTATGCTAAATCTGGAGGAGCTGCATTATATGTTGATGCAACTTTAAGATGCAACATGATTCCATCTTTGTCAGCTGCCATTGATGGTATTATGGAATTGATTACTATTTAAATTATTGGTGCAGATACAAAGAATATAATAATCAGCTGCGTGTACAGAACACCTGATCTTGTCTAGATACATTCAACCAAAAACTAGATGACCTTTTCGGTAACATAAGTAACAAGGTACACATACAGTAATGTGTGGGGATTTCAATGTAGACCTTCTAAACCCCCATGGACATCCTAAAATAACAGATTTTATCAATGCAATATATAGCAAAAGTCAATTCCCATTAATCACAAAGCCAAGTAGAATCACAATAGAAACAGCCACATTGATTGATCATATTTATATAAATGAAATAGAATGCCAAGCCACAACGGGTCTACTTATAAATTATATCAGTGATCATCTCCCTGTTTTCAGTATCTTTCCACAGCTTCTTAAAAAGGAAACCAAAACCAAAATGCTCAACCACAAACTCACTAGACGTAGAACACCCGAATCTGTTGCTGCGTTCAGGGAAGACATGAGCATCCTGACGTGGGATGAGGTCTACGCAACAGACGACCCAAACCAGGCCTACGAGGCCTTTCTGTCCACTATAATTAAGCGTTAAGACAAACATTGTCCGTAAAGAAAGGCTACATCCAAGAACAAAGCCAGCCTAGATCAGCCATGGATTACAAAGGGCCTTGGAAACGCATGTAAAAAGAAAAACCTATTATATAAATGATATATGAAACATAGGACCAAGGAAGCAGAACTTAGATATAAAACATATAAAAATAAACTACTAAGTATTATCAGGTCTAAAAAAAAGGAATATTATCATAAACAACTGGAACAGCATAAGAATAATATGCAAGGGGCATGGAAAATATTAAATAGTATAATAAAAAAAGGTAAGGTTAATAACGGTTACCCAGATCATTTTATTAAAGATAATATTATTATAAATAAAACCAAAGAAATAGCTGATGAATTTTATAACTTCTTTGTAAACGTGGGGCCACTAGCGGAGCAGGCGGGGGGGCAGGGTGGGCGGCCGCCCCGGGCCCACTGTTCCGTGGGGGCCCACGCCGAATAGGAAAAAAAAAAAAGTGTTCTGAATAAAATAAGGAAAGTTAGGCTATATAACAATTGCGTTCATATGGATAAAGTTGTTTAAAAAATAAAAATGAAAGAAATAGTCCCTTCTCCCCTTGTGTGTCTGCCTGTCATGCACAGGTACGTGCGCGCATGTTGTTTGTTTACTTTTAAGCCTGAATTATGGTTCTGCTTCGCCGCGTACCCTACGCCGTCGGCTCTGCGTTGGTGTAACGTGGAACCATAAATCAGCCTTTAGCCAGTTGTCGCATCAGAAGGAGCCTTAAAGCAGGAAATATGTTTTGATGTGGATGGAAATATTTTTTGTTGTGGTTCTCTGCCCACCGCTGGATGAAACCATCATTGGTAAGCTGTCATAATATTAATTATTTCTGATAACATTGTCATGATGCTGAATATATGGCCTTTCCTATATTGTTTGTTGCTGTTTGACCGCTGTGTCGCTCATTGTGTTAAATACATGTCGTCGCACATTGTAAACTGTTGTCGTGTAGGTTGAACACGTGTGTCTGAATTGTGCTACTCGACAAATCTGACATCTATGGCTAAGATGAAAACTTAGCCTTAGAAATAAAAATATCCCCACGATAAGTCATAATTATGAGATAGAAAGTCAAAATTATGAGATAGAAAGTCGAAATTATGAGATAGAAAGTCGAAAGTATGAGATAGAAAGTCGAAATTATGAGATAGAAAGTCATAATTATGAGATAAAAAGTTGAAATTATGACTTTTTATGTCATAATTATGACTTACTGTGGGGATATTTTTATTTTTAAGGCTAAGATAAGATCTTATTTTTTTCTTTTAATGCCGGAAATGAGCTTCCATAGACATCACTGGATGTCATTTGATTTTTATCTCCAGTTTGATACTTATATCTTAAATTAGGCTTATAATTAGGTTTGACATAATGACAGGTAAATCCATGGTGCTGAAACCTCATGTGAATGGTTCTGACCGTGTCGCCTGCATGCTGTGGTTGTGTGTCAGAGACGCTGATCTGTGGCATTCTTTTAGCGATTATGACTTAACGGGGATGTTTAGGCCATAAGGGCCCATCTAGAATGTTTCGCCCCCCCTAGGCTGGGACCCCTGCTCCGCCCCTGCGTGGTGCCTAGTCTGGCAAATGACATTGCGGTACCGAGTGATTGTGAGGAACTCAATGAAAGGAGCATCAAACAAAATCTAAATTCAATATTTATTAGGAGGGTAGATTAAAGTGAAATTCTGGAAATAGTTCATCAATTAAAAAACAAAAAATCAACTGTCTGCACAGACATAGACATCACATTGGTCAAAGATATCATAGATTGCATAGTAACCCCATTCACATACATCTGCAACCAATCCTTCCTAACTGGCATCTTTCCAACCAACATGAAGACCGCAAAAGTAGTTCCCATTTTTAAAAATGGAGATAAACACAACTTTACAAACTACAGACCGATTTCACTACTCTCACAATTTTCAAAAATCTTAGAAAAACTGTTTGTAGTACGGCTTGACGATTTTATAGAAAATCACAATCTACTAACCAATCACCAGTACGGATTCAGGTCAAACAGGTCTATATCGATGGCAGTTACGGAGTTGGTGGAACATATATCTACAGCAATTGATGACAAGGAATATACAGTGGTGGTTTTCGTTGATTTACGAAAGGCATTTGACACTATTCATCATGGTTTACTATTACAGAAATTGGAAAGGTATGGGATCAGGGGAATAGCGAACACATGGGTAAAAAGCTATCTTAGCGACAGACACCAGTTTGTACATATGAACGGTGCCGACTCTGAAAAGGAAAGGATCACTTATGGGGTTCCACAAGGCTCGGTACTAGGGCCAAAGCTATTTATAATGTACATAAATGATATATGTGATGTATTAACAAATATGAGATGTGTTCTGTTCGCAGACGACACAAGTCCGTATTGCTCAGGGAAACACCTGGAGCAACTCCAGGTAACAGTTGAAAAAGAGCTTAAAACTAAAAAAAAAATGAAAAAATGGTTTGACATCAATAAACTGTCATTAAATCTAAGCAAAACAAAATTCATCATCTTTGGAAACTACAAGATTGACAAACAGATCAAAATCAAGTTTGACGGCGTTGAAATCGATCAAGTGCATGAAAACACATTTCTGGGCATCATAATTGACAGCAAACTAAACTGAAAACCTCACATTGATAACTTAAGATCAAAATTATCCAAAACAATAGCTATACTGTACAAAATGAAAGCAAATTTGGACCAGAACTCACTGTATCTACTGTATTGTTCCCTCGCACTTCCACACATCAGTTACTGTGTGGAAATATGGGGGAACAACTATCAAACAAATATAAATCCAATATTTCTACTCCAAAAAAAAGCAATCAGAATTGTCAACCATGCTGAATACCACGGACCAACAAATCCACTTTTCATCCGGTCAAACACCATAAAATTATACGATTTAATCAAATTCAAGACAGCAATAACAATGTACAAGGCACACAACCAGATGCTCCCACGCTGTATCCTGGAGTTGTTCCAGGTGAGGGAAAGCAGGCACAACCTAAGGGGCTATGGCATTTTTGAGCAGAAATGGCAGAGAACAAAAAAAATGTCAAGGTGTATCAGTGTCGAAGGGGTGAAACTATGGAACCGCCTGGATGAGGAACTAAAAAGAAGTAGCTCAATTTACAAATTAAAAACAATTATAAATCTAAAATAATAGATACATATAGAACACTAATATAAATTATCTTCATATTAAACTGTCTAAATTATGCAACTTTCCTCCTGCAGCTGTCCTCAATCGTGAGTGACCACACTTATTTTCTTCTCTTCTTTGTTCATTTTCTTTGTTTTGTTCGTTCTTTTCGTTTTCTTCTTATTAGTATGTTTTTTTTTCTGTAGTCTGCCTTTTGTTGAAAAGGATAGGCAAAATAAGCCATGAGGCTTCAGCCTATACCTTTTTAGTCAAAAAAAAAAAAAAAAAAGGAAATGTGTGTGTGTATATATATATATATATATATATATATATATACCTGTGTGTATACATTTACAGTGTGTGTATGCAAACATCTTAAAATGTAAATGACCAAAACAAAATAAACTAAACTAAACTAAAGTTCATAAAGCCTTCACACTCTTGGTGTTTCTGGGTCTGAGCTCAGGGAGCCTGCAGGTAAACTGGTCCATCAGGTGTGTTTGAGTGCAGTCATGGTCTTTTGATGTAGCCTCAGGACTCTTGGTACATCAGTGATGGTTGTTGTGGTAATTATTCAGCCCTAGCCTTCTTCAGCAATATTCCTCACAGGAGCAGCGACTCTACTCTGAGCCTCTCCTAGACAACTGAACTTCCCTCACTCATGAACAAGACCCTGAGATACAGCAGCTAACTCCTGACCTGGAGGGGACGTTCCATCTTTGTCTCACTGAGAACCCTGGTCTCGGATGTGGAAGTGCTGATACTCCCTTCTGCTTCACACTTGGCTGTGAACCACTTAAAAATTAGCTGAATATTGCAGGGCAATCAAACCCACAGGACTACACTGCTGGGATTCAGGACTGTGGATGAGGACGGCTCCAGCATTCTTGTAGCCACAGGTCCAATCGGCCACCTCAACAATGGAGGAACACGGAACATGGCCAAATCAATGTCCATGATCTCCTTTAAAAACGGGCTTGAGGATGATAGCTTATGGCCTCTTTGTTAAATTAAAACATCATTCGACAGATTTTAGTCGCTTATCAAGGCCATTGGGTTGTTCTTTCATGTCTGTCAGTTTGTTAGTCTCTTTGGACGCTTAATCCTGCAGAGAACACAAAGAAACTGAAGATGTGGAGCGACCAAACCAGAAGCCGAAGCCGGCATAAAGAGGCTCAGTAAAGGTGGTGCTGAAGGTGTGCAGGTGGACCAGAGTGTCAGTAACGATGTAGAAGGACAGCGTGCCGGCGGGGAAGTCCACATACACCGCTACTCTGTCAGTGACGGGATGGCAGTCGGAGGGGAAACTCTGCACCTTCTTTTGGTGCATGACCATGTAGCCTCGATCTGAGCAGCTCAGAGTCCACGACTGATGATTATTTCCGAACAGGCAGTCTTCTGGAGTTCCTCTTTTCCTGATGCTCTTGTAGCTCACTGCCACTTCAACCACGCCTTCCCAATTCACCTCCCAGTAACAGCGACCGGTCAGCGCGTCCGTGCACAGTAACTGGTAGAAGTGAAACCTGTTGGGATGATCGGGATACTGCTGATATTCCGTGACCGGGCTCACCTCCTTCTTGTCGTCAGACACTATGAGCTGTTGATGAGCCGTGTTTGTGTCGAGAGCGAGTTCACAGAAATCTGATGGAGAGATGAAAAAGAAAATACCATCTGATTCTCGTTTCCTCTATCTGCTGTTCTTTTAGGTTAAAACTTTTCTCTAGCTGAAAAAACACAAGCAGGTCTGACCTAATGGGGGCATCTGCTGGGTCGACAAATGAGCCACCACACTGTGCTTATGAGTTGTATAAATAGAACTGGACACACCCCCTGTGACATCCCCCACAGGTGTTTTTTTTTTTTTTGTCATATTGTGTCATGTTGGTAAGAACGTCCCCAACCCTAGCTGATCCAAACATTGACAGATTCTACATTCGACACAAACCAAACAATTTTGATGAACGACACTACCCCACTGGTCATTTTTCAATAAAAACATGAACATCCTGCCCATCTACCCTTCTCCTCTGGTGTTCACCAAGGCTCTGTCCTCGGACCACATGCGAATGATACCCAGCTCTATCTGTTCACCAAACCCACGTCCATCCTCCCTCGCACTTCGCTCTGATTGTTTACAGGGAATAATTCTTAAACTTCTTAAAACTTAACAGTAAGGATACTGAACATCTACTCATTGGAAACAAATCCAGCCTATCAGAATGGAGTAACTTCCCTATCTCCATTGACGACTCCTCCGCTTACCTCCCCCAGTGTAAAGACTCTGGGTGTCATCCTCGATAATGAGCCATCAGTCATTTAGCTTATTTCCATCAGTGAAACATCTTCATTCTCCATTCATCCCTTCCACCGTTGTGGTACTCGGCTTGGTCACGTCGCATCTTATTTACTGAAACTCCCTTCTGTTTGGGATAACCGCCAAGTCCATCCATAAAAGTGCAACTGGCCCCAAACCCTGCTGCCTACATCATCAACAGAACCTCCTCCATCATTCATATAACACTTTCCTTGCAGCATCTCCACTGGTTTCCTATAAAATTCTGCATCATGTATAAGATTCTGCTTATCAACATCCTCAACTGCCGCACCAGTCTCGCTGCCAGTCCTGAAACGTGGACTAGCAGAGTTAGTGGCTGCTAGACTCTCTACTGGTGGGCCAAGGCCGGTCACAGTCGCCTGCCAGGCTCTCAAGCAGCGGGACGAGCGATGGCGTCAAATTGCTAAAATAGCTGCTTCAGGCTGTTTTACCACGTTTCAACCCAGAATCCTTCCAGACCAAATCCGAAATTAAACTGCAGATCAGGATCCAGACCCCAGTTGTCCGTAGAGGAACTGTGGATTTTCAACATTCCTGTTTGTGCAACAGACTCTCTGTTCTTCCAACCCCATATGGTAAGAAGTGATTTTCCTACATAGAGTGGCTTTAAAGTATTTGATGGTAAATCTGAACTCAAACTCACACTTCTTCAGTCCAGGTTTCAGCCTCTGCTCTCCACACTGATCCAGCCTGGGGGAAGAAGGGAAGAATCTTCATCATAAACCTTTCATTCTGACCGAAGACTAGCATGGAAACTTACTAAAATGTATATCTTCAACAATGTCTTGGATACATTTACAGAGAATGGAATGTGTCTGGTCACATTTCAAACAAGAATATGAAAAGAAGCTTCTAGGCTGTTAAACCCAACGATATTGTACAATCCTGATTCTAAGGAGGTTGGGACGTTTGATATCATCAACATCTGTAAAACGTTGGAACGGGGGCAGGTTTATCGTTGTGTAGCCTCTCCTGTTCTTCTGACATCTTTCTAGTTTCAGGAGAGGAATGCTGTCCCATTCCTGTCAACCGCAGAATTCTAGCTGCTCAAGAGACTTGCACCTTTGTTGCTGGATTTTAGGTCCCTTGATGCTTCAGATGTTTGCTGTCGGTGAAAGGTCTTGACAGCAGGTAGATCACCTGGCTGTGAAGGTTAACCCCCCTTCATGAGCACTGCACTCTTCACAACACAGGCCTTGTCCTCTCCTCAGCCAAGGAGATCTCTGTCCAGAGAGTTCTCCACGTGTTTCTTCAGGGGTGGAACAACTTACCAGTGGAGACGAGAGCAGACTCGTCCCAGTGGAGACAATGTTAATCAGCTTCCAGGACATCCTTTTTTCGTGAGCTGCGTTCTAACTGGTCTTGAATCCCGTTTTAGCACCACTTCCATTAGGACTGACATATGTACATAACTGACCGTCCCTTCTGTGGGTCGTTAGCATCTTCTGTCCACTGTCAGCTCTTTACCTGGTTTCAGTCACATGAATCAAACTGTGGATGGTTGTGAAACCATCCATCCATCCATCCATCCATCCATCCATCCATCCATCCATCCATCCATCCATCCATCCATCCATCCATCCATCCATCCATCCATCCATCCACCAATCCATCCACCCATCCATCCACCAATCCATCCATCCATCCATCCATCCATCCATCCATCCATCCATCCATCCATCCATCCATCCATCCATCCATCCATATATCCATCCATCTTCCTCTCATCCAGGTTCAGACAGTGGGTGCAGCAGTGTAATCAGAGGTTCTCCTCCAGCTCCTCCAGAAGTTGTTTCCAGACTAGATGATGATCTCACCAGTGTTTCCTAGATCTACCTCGAGGCCTCCTGCTGGTTGGAGGTTCCTGAAAAACCTCCTCAGGGAGACTTCCAGACACCATGACCACAAGAACCACCTGAGGTGGTTCCTCTGGATACAGAGGAGCCTCTCCTAAAATTGAGACCTTATTTGCTTCAGCCTATGTTCACCGCTGGTTGGACGACAGTGCAATCTGACCTGAGAGTGTCCAGTTTCCAGTTGGGATCCTCCAGTCCAGCAGACAGGAGTTTCACTCCAGACTCTCCAGGATGGTTGTAGCTCAGGTCCAGCTCTCTCAGATGAGAGGGGTTGGAGGTCAGCGCTGAAGCCAGAGAAGCACAGCCGTCCCCTGTGATCATACAGCCCGACAGCCTGCAAAGACACACGCCAACACACACACCTAACTTCTAGCCACGTTCACCGTCTGCCCACCACAACAACTCAGACTGTGTCCACAGAAACATGACAAGAACTGTCACTGACCATCCGAAATGATCCAAACATTACCTGAGAACCTCCAGTTTGCACAGTGGACTCTCCAGTCCAGGTGACAGCAGCTCCAGTCCTGAATCCTGCAGGTCGTTCATGCTCAGGTCCAGTTGTCTCAGACATGATGATTGACAGCGGAGAGCTGATGATAACTCGCGGCAGCTTTTCTGTCTCAGGCAAGTTTGATGAAGCCTGATTCAAGATTATGTCAATAATTAGAATCAACATTCCTGGAGAGGAGGGGAATCCCTGATGGTTTAAGTCTAGTTTTTAGGGGCGTGATAAGTGCAAGATTGGCATACTCAAAGTTAGTAGTAAAACTGAACACAACGATTATAATTTGACTGTTCAATTCAATTCAATTCAATTCAATTTTATTTATATAGCGTCTAATACAACAGATGTTGTCTCTAGACGCTTTCCAGAGATCCAGAACATGAACATAAACATAAACATAAACATAAACCCCCGAGCAATTATTATATAAACAATGGCAGGTAAAAACTCCCTTAGTGGGAGAAAAGCCTTAAGCCAAACAGTGGCAAGGAAAAACTCCCCTTTAGGAGGGAAGAAACCTTGAGCAGGACCAGGCTCATAAGGGGGGACCCTCCTGCCGAAGGCCAGACTGGGGGAGTCAGGGACGTCGACAGCACACAGCAGGCAGGTGGAAGCAGCAGCGGGATGACCAGAGGTGGGGGGGGGGGGGAGGGGGGGCGTCAGCAGCACACAACAGTCATGTGGAAGCAGCAGCGGGATGACCAGGGGGGGGGTGGGGGTGGGTGCAGGCAGGCGGAAGCAGCAACAGCAGACATCCACGTAGGCAGGTGGAAGAAGCAATGGGATGACCAGAGGGGGGGGAGGGCCGGGAACACAGGCCAGAACGCAGCTCCTGAGGCTCCGGCCTGCAAACATACACAAAAGAGAAAAAAGGGGGCCGGCACAAGAAACTACAGGAACAATGGACAAAAATGATAGCTATGAGATATTTATAATAAATAAAAATGGTAATGGAGAAGAGAGGCAGGGAAAAGGAGAGGAGAAGAAGGGTGAGAGGCACCGCCCAGCGGATCATGTCGGTGCCCCCCTGCAACATAAGCCTATAGCAGCATATCTACCACCAAGCTATATTTGAGACTAACTATTATAGTTTTGTTCTATAGCTGCGACTATGACTACTGACTCTAACACACTAAAGTTTACACTACCTAGAGATTTACCAACACCAGCTAGAGGTTTACTAAACACTAACTATAGGCTTTACTAAACAGAAAGGTTTTAAGTTTAGTTTTAAAGGTGGAGGTGGTGTCAGCCTCCTTAACCCAGATTGGAAGTTGGTTCCAAAGTAATGGTGCCTGATAGCAGAACGCCCGCCCTCCAAATCTACATTTAGATACTCTAGGAACTACGAGTAAACCTGCACCCTGGGAGCGGAGAGCTCGGCCAGGAACATAAGGCACTATCAAATCTTGTAAATACTGCGGAGCTAAGCCGTTTTGGGCTTTATATGCAAGTAATAAAATTTTAAATTGAATTCTGAATTTTACAGGTAGCCAATGGAGCGACGCTAACACTGGAGAGACGTGGTCTCTCCTGCTAATTCCTGTCAGTACTCGTGCTGCTGCATTCTGGATCAGCTGGAGCCTATTCAGCAAATTACTTGGACATCCTGCTAACAACACATTACAGTAATCCAGTCTAGAAGATACAAACGCATGAACTAGTTTCTCTGCATCCCTCTGCGAGAGGATTTTCCTAATTTTTGCAATATTACGGAGATGGAAAAACGCTATTTTACAAACCTGATTAACATATGGTTTAAACGACAAATCCTGATCGAAAACAACACCAAGGTTTCTCACAGTTGCACTGGAAGCCATCACAACACCATCTAATCCCTTCCTAAGATGCTCTGGACCAAGAATGATAACCTCTGTTTTATCTGAATTTAGAAGCAAGAAATTTCTGGACATCCAGTCCTTGATGTCCCTAAGACATGCCTGAAGTTTAACTAATGGTTCTGTTTCATCCGGCTTCATAGACAAGTAGAGCTGCGTATCATCAGCATAACAATGAAAGTGTATGCCGTGATTCTGGATTATACTTCCCAACGGCTGCATGTATAAACTGAACAAGACTGGCCCTAGCACTGAACCCTGCGGAACCTGTTAGCAACAGTAACCAAGGGGCACACTGACTGGTCATTTGTTTTTTCTTTTAAATATATTTTTATCCCTGGTTTTTTCCCCATTTTTATCAGCCAGTGCTCACACCTACCATTGCTACCCTCTACCAACCCCAGGAGGGCCTAACTGAGCTCAAGTCTCCTTCATACTTGAGGAGCCAACCCCACCCAGGGTGTGGGCGCTGAAGTCATGGGGGAACTTAACACACATTCAGCGCCCACAGCATTCCCGGCGGGAATTGAACCCAGAACCTTGTTGCTATGAGACGGCTGCACTACCAGCTGCGCCACCGTGCCCCCTTGACTGGTCATTTGTATGTGGGATCAGATCAATCGTCAGATCAGATGTGGGATCAGATCACCGGTATCTTTATCGTTTCCAGCTGGTCCAAAATGCTGCTGCTCAGCTCTAAACTGGACCAGAGATGGTATACTCCATGGGGGCGTGTATTTACTCGTTCTGTCCACTGTGGGAAGGATTTTACTGATTGTTTTCAGGTTTTTTGCAGGTTAGCATCACAATATTTGTCTGAGCTTATTCATCTTAATCCTTGCTAAAAGACCTCAGAACTCCAGAGAACAATATGATTTATTCGATTATTAATCTAATTATTAAGTATTGAATTTAGTAATTTACTGTTAAGACAAGTAACTCTACCTAGAGTTCCAGTTTTCACCATTTTTAAAACATACTAATATAAAGTAATGTTTACTTTCATTCATGAGTTTATCTTCTTGTTCCTTGGTTTTTACTCTTCAGGGACCTGGAATCAAGACGTATGTGCGGTTTTCAGTGTCTTTCATCTTCTATCTGCAACTGTTTCTTTATCAGTTTAATCTAAAATGTAGAGATTTTTTGAATTTATTACAAACTCTGGAAATATGTCACTCCGCTGCTAATCTCTCTGCACTGGCTTCCAGTTGCAGCTCGCATCAAGTTCAAAGCTCTGCTTTTGACTTACCAAACAATTACCCAAATGGCTCCTGCCTACCTTCACTCCTTCATCCAGAGCTACACTCCCTCTCGATGACTCAGCCAGTGAAAGATGCTTGGTGCTTCCACTACAACGTGGCGTGAAATCAGTAACTAGACTCTTCTCCTCCATTGTTCCCCGATGGTGGAATGACCAACCAAACTCTGTTCGATCTGCAGGGTCTGTATTTACTTTTAAGAGCAAGCTAAAGACTGAGCTCTTTAAGGAGCACTTCTGCATCTAGTAAACTTCTCTGCTCATCAAAATTAGTAAGAAGATCCAGCTCTTTGCAGGACTCAGCACTGAGAAAGCTGCATGCACTTATGACAAGATGATGGTGTTTTTTTAGAGGTAGCTTTCTTGTATAAGGGGACTGTTGGGTTGGGGCGAAAATAAAAAATAAAATAAATTCTAGCATTAGCATTAACATTTGTCTGAGCTTATTCATCTTAATCCTTGCTAAAAGACCTCAGAACTCTAGAGAACAATATGATTTATTCGATTATTAATCTAATTATTAAGTATTGAATTTAGTAATTTACTGTTAAGACAAGTAACTCTACCTAGAGTTCCAGTTTTCACCATTTTTAAAACATACTAATATAAAGTAATGTTTACTTTCATTCATGAGTTTATCTTCTTGTTCCTTGGTTTTTACTCTTCAGGGACCTGGAATCAAGACGTATGTGCGGTTTTCAGTGTCTTTCATCTTCTATCTGCGTCTGTTTCTTTATCAGTTTAATCTAAAAGGTAGAGATTTTTTGAACTTGTTACAAACTCTGGAAATATGTCACTCCGCTGCTAATGGCCCGGTTTCCCAGATCAGTTAAGTAGCTCTTAACAGCAAAAGACTTCTTTCACAGGCTCCTTAAGATGGTTTGAAAGAAGTCTTTCGCTGTTAAGAGCTACTTAACTGATCTGGGAAACCGGGCCAATGTCTCTGCACTGGCTTCCAGTTGCAGATCGCATCAAGTTCATCAAAATTAGTAAGAAGATCCGGCTCTTTGCAGGACTCAGCACTGAGAAAGCCGCATGCACTTATGACAAGATGATCGCATGATGGTGTCTTTTTAGAAGTAGCTTTCTTGTATAAAGGGACTGTTGGGTTGGGCTAAAATAAAAAATAAAAGAAATTCTAGCATTAGCATGGCAGAACCTTTGTTCAACTAGACTCAGCAGTCTGACCAGCACTGATCCAGCTGGACCCTCCTATGGGATTTCTTGCTGGTGTTTTTCTCTCAGATGTAAGTCGCTTTGGATAAAAACGTCTGCTAAATGACAGTAGTAGTAGTGGTAGAAGTAGAGATAGTAGTAGTAGTATTAGTAGTAATTATGATGTATTGTCAAATTAATAAATCTCATTTCAGAGATGGATGATTTCACTCAGAGTAAATCATTTTCATCTTAAACTGAGTGTTCCTCTCTTGTATTTTAGCTGGTATTTTTTACAGAGCACATCATAGATGACTGTGAGAGAACGAATGACCAACTGATATAAAATTTGTAACATACCTGAGAAGTGTGTTTTGATTGTTCAAAAACTCCAAGTGGCGTTTGGCCTCAAAAACAACTTCATGGGCTCACCTGAGAACCTCCAGTTTACAGTGAGGACTCTCCAATCCAGCTGACAGCAACTCCAGCCCTGAATCCTGCAGCTGGTTCGTACTCAGGTCCAGTTGTCTCAGACACGATGACTGGGAGGAGAGAACTGATGAGATCTCCGAGCAGCTTGTCTGTCTCAGGCCAGTTTGATGAAGCCTGATTCACAAAGATTATGTCAATAATTAGAATCAACATTCCTGGAGAGGAGGGGAATCCCTGATGGTTTAAGTCTAGTTTTTGGGTGTGATGAGTGCAAGAGTGGCATACCCAAAGTTTTTTTTTTCTTGTTTCTTCCAAAACTGTTTTTATTAATGTTTTCTACATATATAAAGTACATTCAGTACAATTACAGGCAATGATATCAATTAAACACTCTCGTAGACAGAATGATCAGATATCTAAATCATATGATCAGATAAATAAAGGACAAAAACCAATAAAAAAATAAATAAATATATATATATATACAGTATATATATATATATACATGTATATGTACCTGTGTATATATATATATATATATATATATATATATATATATATATATATATATATATATATATATATATATATATATATATGCCCAATAGTACCAGATAATATTCAGACTTTTCAAACCTCCTTTATTGTAAGGTAAATGTAGTAGTGACAATCTAATTCTGGCACGCTTTCGTGCATGTACGTCAAACCGTATTATGGGGCTTGAGGCACAAAGTTTTTTCTGACTGGACCAATCAGATAAAGGGTGGGTGCGCTTTTTGGCGTCTAGCGTCGCCACGGTAACGCTTTTGACTGAGAAAAGTAATGCGCGTTGTCGCAGGAGACGAACATTTTGATGTATAACACACCTGGGTGGACGTTACAGTTCGGGCCGTATTAACTGCCGAAGGAATGGCATAAATTGCGCCAAAATTACACGATTAATTCAAAATGGCCGACTTCCTGTTCGGTTTCGGCCATGGTGCCAAGAGACTTTTCTTTAAGTTGCGACATGATACAGGTGTGTAGCGATTTTCGTGCATGTACGTCAAACCGTATTGTGGGCTTGAGGCACAAAGTTTTCTAGGGGGCGCTGTTGAGCCATTAGGCCACGCCTATTAATTTGGCTTTTGGGGCATGTTTAGGGGGGCAAAAAGGCCCTCCTTTCGTCAGAAGAAAGAAAGAATTAAAAAAAAAAAAAATCCTACAGATACAATAGGGCCTTCGCACTGTAAGTGCTCGGGCCCTAATTACTAGTGGTCAAATCGGTCATACCACTATTACCAGCATACACGCGTAATATACTGATGTGTATGTGCAAACATTCATATATATATATACACTTATAAACATATGCACAAACAAACATCAGCATACCCATAACAGAGGCCAGCAATTGTTAAATCCCCTATGAAGTAATGGGCTTTATGTTTACTTGTAACCTGGTACACAGTCACACTCACATCCTCGCGTCCATGCAGTATTAATCAGAATTGTTCAGCCTAGTCTGCCGCTGTCTGTCTCTCAACCTCCGATATTTATTCAGCCAGTTTCTTCTTTTATCTTGTTAATGAAGGTTTGTACTTCAGTCGGATTGTTAAAAGTGTGTGTTTTTTCTCTGTACGTTATTATACCGTGTCTGAGTCCCAGGCTCCGCAGCTGCCGGCGCACTGAGTTGTACTGTCTCCGCTGCTTGTGCATTTCAGTGGCGAAGTCGCTGTAGAAACGCACCTAATGCTTCTTGTAGAGGACGTCCTTCTTCGCTGTAGTTGCCTTTATCGCCGCCATCTTCTGCTTGTAGTTCAAGAACTTCATAATCAAAGTTCTCGGTGGCGCTTCGTTGTCTCTCCTCGGCCCGACCCAGTGCGCCCTCTCTATCAATCGGACGCCGCAGGGGAGCCGTCTCCAGCGCCTCCGGCATCCAGGCTTCCAGGAATGAGCAGGGGTCCGGGCCCTCAGCACCCTCGGGGAGGCCCACTAGCCTCAAGTTGTTCAGCCGTGACCTCGTCTCCATGTCGATAACTTTATCCTCCAGGAGTTTGTTTTTCCCTTTCAGTGTTTGGACCATCTCCCGCAGCTCGACGTGCTCGTCCTCCACTGTTGACACACGTACCTCCGCTTGTGTAATTCTTTCGGCACAGTCAGACAATTCTCTCTTTGTTTCCTCTACGGCAAGTAGGATCCCGTCTAGTCTGGCCGAAAAATCGGACTTTAAGCCGTTTATTGTGGTGTTCTCCAGCCTCTCGGCACGCATTCAGCGCCCACAGCGAATTGAACCCAGGACCTTGTTGTTGTGAGACGGCTGTACTACCAGCTGCGCCACCGTGCCCCCTTGACTGGTAATTTGTATGTGGGATCAGATCAATCGTCAGATCAGATGTGGGATCAGATCACCGGTCTCTTTATCGTTTCCAGCTGGTCCAAAATGCTGCCTCTCAGATCTAAACTGGACCAGAGATGGTATACTCCATGGGGGCGTGTATTTACTCGTTCTGTCTGACTCCAGAGAATAATATGATTTATTCGATTATTAATCTAATTATTACCGTATTTTCGCGACCATTAGGCGCATATAAACGTCTTATTTAAAAAAAAAATGTACCGCGCGCCCAATGACGCAAAAGCGCCTATTGTATTATTGTAAAGGTGGATTTATGGTTCTGCGTTACACCAACGCAGAGCCTACGGCGTAGGGCTGCGTCGACTTAACGCGGATCCATAAGGCGGACGTAATTGAGGCCACCATGAGAAGTTAAGGGGGAAGGGGGGGAGGGGCGTGATTTGCGGATGTAGGAGGGACCACCATGAGATTTTAAAGGGGGAAGGGGGGCGCGTGAATTGCCCGGCGGCGGCTCCGTGGCGGGGCTCCTGGGGCGGACGGGCAGACTCGGACTCGCTACCGAGAAGGAGACGCTGCTCCCGGGGGAGCTGCGCCGCAGAGGCGGGCCCGAAGGCTGGGAGGAACCGCCGACCGAGCAGCAGCCGACACGTGACGACACAGCCGACTCGTCGGCTGCCTCTCGGTCGGTCAGCGGGCTCCGTCGTTTACTGTTGAAGGATTCTAGATGCGTGGACTGACGTGTCTGCTGGGTTGGACTGTTTTTCGGGCTTTTGCAAAAGCCGGCATCATTTCCGAGGGGCCGCACGGCACGGAAAATGACTTGGCTGCAGCGCGGCCAGAGAGCTGCGGGCTCTGCCCGTTGCAGCTGATCAGTTCTCCCGGTCTCAGCGCGATCAGGCTCGGATGAATGCAGAAACGGAGGATCAAGATTTTGATGGGTTTGATTAATGTAATAATTTAAATAAAGTACAATCAAACTAAGTTTTGCTCCCGCTTTATTTTTAATAAATTTTTTTTCGCTCTATTTGTGTGTGTTGTGCGCTCCGTGTGTGTAGACGGCGGTGCGCCATATGTGTGTTTTAAATACAGAAACACAAAACTGAGGGTGCGCCTTTCCACACGGCGCGCCGAATGGTCGGGAAAATACGGTAAGTATTTAATTTAGTAATTTACTGTTAAGACAAGTAACTCTACCTAGAGTTCTAGTTTTTACCATTTTTAAAACATACGAATATAAAGTAATGTTTACTTTCATTCATGAGTTTATCTTCTTGTTCCTTGGTTTTTACTCTTCAGGGACCTGGAATCAAGACGTATGTACGGTTTTCAGTGTCTTTCATCTTCTATCTGCGTCTGTTTCTTTATTAGTTTAATCTAAAATGTAGAGATTTTTTGAACTTGTTACAAACTCTGGAAATATGTCACTCCGCTGCTAATCTCTCTGCACTGGCTTCCAGTTGCAGCTCGCATCAAGTTCAAAGCTCTGCTTTTGACTACCAAACAATTGGCCAAATGGCTCCTGCCTACCTTCACTCCTTCATCCAGAGCTACACTCCCTCTCGATGACTCAGCCAGTGAAAGATGCTTGGTGCTTCCACTACAACGTGGCGTGAAATCAGTAACTAGACTATTCTCCTCCATTGTTCCCCGATGGTGGAATGACCAACCAAACTCTGTTTGATCTGCAGGGTCTGTATCTACTTTTAAGAGCAAGCTAAAGACTGAGCTCTTTAAAGGAGCACTTCTGCATCTAGTAAACTTCTCTGCTCATCAAAATTAGTAAGAAGATCCAGCTCTTTGCAGGACTCAGCACTGAGAAAGCCGCATGCACTTATGACAAGATGATCGCATGATGGTGTCTTTTTAGAGGTAGCTTTCTTGTATAAAGGGACTGTTGGGTTGGGCTAAAATAAAAAATAAAAGAAATTCTAGCATTAGCATGGCAGAACCTTTGTTCAACTAGACTCAGCAGTCTGACCAGCACTGATCCAGCTGGACCCTCCTATGGGATTTCTTGCTGGTGTTTTTCTCTCAGAGAAAAACACCAGCTCAGAGCGAAAAGTCGCTTTGGATAAAAACGTCTGCTAAATGACAGTAGTAGTAGTGGTGGTAGAAGTAGAGATAGTAGTAGTAGTATTAGTAGTAATTATGATGTATTGTCAAATTAATAAATCTCATTTCAGAGATGGATGATTTCACTCAGAGTGAATCATTTTCATCTTAAACTGAGTGTTCCTCTCTTGTATTTTAGCTGGTATTTTTTACAGAGCACATCATAAATGACTGTGAGAGAACGAATGACCAACTGATATAAAATTTGTAACATACCTGGGAAGTGTGTTTTGATTGTTCAAAAACTCCAAGTGGCGTTTGGCCTCAAAAACAGCTTCATGGGCTCACCTGAGAACCTCCAGTTTACAGTGAGGACTCTCCAATCCAGCTGACAGCAACTCCAGCCCTGAATCCTGCAGGTTGTTCGTACTCAGGTCCAGTTGTCTCAGACATGATGACTGGGAGGAGAGAACTGATGAGATCTCCGAGCAGCTTTTCTGCGTGAGGCCATTTAGGTTCAGCCTGAAACAAAACAGAGGAAGCTTCTGTCATGGTCTGAATGATCTCAATGCCAGACGAACCCGGCCACATGCTTCCTTTCTCTGACCGGTGGTTTGTCTCTCCAGTAGTGTCCAGTGGCGGTTTCTTCTGCAGATGCAGGAGTGTCTGAGAAACTCACAGGAGCATTACGGCTGCTGACACTCCTCCACCGCTTGTTGCGGATGTAACCATCGAAGTGTTTAAGTGTGCATTCACATGTTTTGGTACGCAGCGTGGTGTGCCCTCAGTTCACACCGGGGGCCTTATGTACTAAGAGTGCGGCGCACAAAAAACGTGCGTTCGCCACTTTCAACGCTCACGGTCGAATGTACAAAGAATGACGTGAACGTAGAAAGTTGCGGTCCGGCACTCACACATTAAAGGTATTGTGACATGAAAAACAAATTTTTCTTGATTTTTTGTGTTTTGTTGGGTGTCTTGACATCAATTACACCCAAAAAACAACGAACTTTTAACATTCAGTGTATTGTGTGCTTTCTGGGATTTTCCGCATAACTATGCAACGGCGCATGTGGTTTGGTGGCGGAACGTGACGTCACGCCCCGCTAAATCACCGCCCCCTCCACCCAGCTCCCTGTCTCCTCTCCTCTCCAGCGCACCATAAAGGCTGATTTATGGTTCCGCGTTACACCGACGCAGAGCCTACGGCGTAGGGTTACGCGGCGACGCGCACCGTACGCTGAACCCTACGGCGTAGGCTCTGCGTCGATTTAACGCGGAACCATAAATCAGGCTTAACACGGAGCTGTTTAGAGCCTCTTTTGTTCTCATCACCGGAGGAAAACTGCTAAGAAGACCCGCGGCCACTGACTGGACTTAAGATAAGGGGACACTGCTGCTTGCATGCCTTTATTTTTATGATTGTTTGCTGTGGACTGTCTGCTTCGCCCTGCTGCTTTTCCGTGCATGCTTCGCCTGTCGCTCCTGGCTTAACTCTCCATTGGAGGAGGTTTGGAGGAGGAGCGCGGCAATGATTGACAGGAAAGGGGGAAAAGGAAGCAATTTTCACGGCGCAAAAAAACACCGTCATAAAAAGCCAGGAATAGAGTACTGGAGTGAAGTTTTTCTTGTTACACTCTTTTAGACACATTTGAGGGATGTTGGCCAAGACTTTTAATAGTGTTAAAAGCATGTTAAAAATGATGTCACAATACCTTTAAGGCTGGTGTACGCACTTTTCTGAGGTTTTGTCCATTGGCGACACTCACTGGTGATGCAGTGAAGTGCAGAATATGAACGTCAACAATAAATTCACAACCACGTGAAGGACACAACAGTCCCCACATCACCAGATAAATTACACAAGAGTGGAGCTGCAACAATCTCACAATCAACCACATGATCTGAACAAACAACTAGAGGCAGGAGCTCAACGATGGAACCTGCAAATCCCGATGGCAGCCTTGGCTCCATTAGAGGAACCTGCTGATGGCAGGATCAGGAGCGAGTCTTCAGGGACCAGACCAGACCAGGAGTAAGACTGAACCATCAGCTGGTTTAGGTACCAAGAGGATCCTCCTGGATCTCTGTCCTGAACTGGACCAGCTGCTCCGGTTCAGACCAACATGATGCTTCCAGCTGGAGCTGCTGACAGGTCGGACATCTGTCACCATGACGACCGTATGGGAGGACTACTAGAGATTAAAGCCAGATCCTAAAACATCCCATAACTGTGTCTGGACAGAAATACATTAAAATAAATGTTTTGCAAAAACCGGTTCTGTAAAGTTGTCTTAAAAAAAAAAAAAAAAAAGGTGTCACGGGAAGGTTGGTTGGTACGAACTGATGTGATTCAGCAATGATGAATAAAGTTTTTATTGAATGTTTAGGCTACTTTCAGAGTCTGATATCGAGTCAGCTGCAGGTGCTGCAGGATCCAGAAAGTGTTTCTCCGGTGATGGACCGGGATCTAGACCAGTCTCTCCTCCTGCGGATGCAACACTCCGAGTTAAAGCAACTTTGCTCCTTATTTCTCACGTTTGCACCTCGATAATCCCGTCGGCACAAATTGTCTTTATTTCTGCAGCAGAGGAATCAGATCGTGATGCTTCATGTTTTAAATATAAATGTATATTGTTCACATTGTTATACTTATGAGAGAGGTGATCGCGGACATCCACAATGTGTAAGAGTCAATAAACGTGTTTGGATTTAATCCGTTAGTATATAATATGCATGACAATAAAGTGGAACGAGGAGCCGTTTTTCATCCACCAACTTAAGTTCTGGTGTCGGTTCTTAAATTACAAACAAGAAAAGCAGAGTGTAATGATGCACTAACGCTGCCCATAAACATTCACTAACCCGTACAATCATAATAAAACCACAACTCTTCACGGAACGCAACGCAAAGCAAAGAACAGCATTACCCATAATGCATTGCAGCTGAAATCGGAAGAAATGCCCAAAATAAATTATTTATTCCAGCTCACAGCCGATGTTTTTTTTAATTTGTTTGACCTGTTTTTGCAAATTTCTTGTTAGGTTGAGCGGTTTTTAATTGATAATTATCTTCATTATCATATTCAAACATACAGGTATGTATTTGAGGGAGGAGACAGGGCGGAGTGTTGTGCTCCCGCATGTGCGCTCAAATCCACGCTGATTGGGATGTACAGAGAGACCTGCGTGGATTTGGGCGAACGCACAGTTTTGTACATCTGAATTTTTGTGTTCATGTAAATTCCACGCACGGTTTCACGTTGAAATCCCCACACTCTTAGTACATGAGGCCCCAGATGACATCCAATCATGTTTCGGTTTGGTTCAAGTTCACAAGTGTTGTTCTCACTTTTGTCGCGTGTCCCACAACCACCCGTAAGTGCTGTCACTGATCACTATCAGTGTTGGTGGAAATTCATGTTTCCATCACAACCGGCCTGAAGGCAAGAGCTGAAATGCAGTCCACATGGCTGGCCAGGCTGCATTTATAGGGGGGTAATAGTGACTGGTGTCTGATCTTTGATCACACTTACTTTTAATGTCCTTTCACCATCTTCCTGCATAGATTCAGTACTGACTGGTTACAGCAGGGTTACGGACTAGACTGAATGTAAGTGCTGCTCTTCATCGTGAGGATGCTTCCCATGAAAGTGTCAATAAAGGTAAATGTAAACTGGGTCCTGCTTGGATCATGGAGTAAACTTTAAGAACAAAACAACCAAAAAAAGAAATGTGATCACCTCCATGCGCTGAATCTCAATCAGCTTCACGTAAAACCATGACATCACCTCACCTGAGACTCTCCAGTTGACAGTGTGGACTCTGCAGTCCAGCAAACAGCGGCTCCAGTCCTGGATCCTGCAGGTTGTTGTCGCTCAGGTCCAGCTCTCTCAGACCACAAGACTTGGAGACCAGAAGGGATGAAAGTTTTTCACAGCTTTTCTCTGACAGATAACAGCCAGCCAGCCTTAAAGACAGAGATGGACAGTCTCTCAAACTCCAAAGGACTATCTTCTTGTTTCACTAAAAAAACAGATGCACCACTGTGTTCTGGACCATCATTAATGGTTTCACAACTCAAGCTGGAGGACTTGCCCTGCACCAGGACGTTGGGGGCATAGTTGGTTAGGTATGGCCTGGTTTTCTTTTTATAGTAAAATGCAAATCGGCAACATCCGGTAACATGGATAACCTGGTCAGAGATGGATTCTTGATCATCAGCGATAACAGTTTGTAAGGTGTGATAAATGTAGAGGCGATGTTGATTTAAAAGTCCTGGTGGACATGAGTATGAGCATGAGTGACCAAGACCTGGGTCTTAGTGGTTTAATTTAAAATATTGTTCCTTCATCCACTAGTGAAGAGATGTCAAGGTCATCTGGTCTTATTTGCATAGCAGTGATATCATGACCTGGAGCAATGAAGTCATATAGATCGAAAATACAGGCGGACGCAACACCTTGCTTTCACCTAGCTAGAGGTGATGAAGAGGGGTAAAGAAGCAGTGAAAGTGGGCAAAGGAACTTCCTGCCTCGAGATTACATGAGCAGGTGCATTTTGGACTAACAGATGTTTATGGAGAGACTTGACTGAAAGGTCAGACAGAAAGAAAAGAGAGTAATCAATAGTGGGAAGTGGCAAAGAAATGAGAAGTGGAGGTTGGGATTAGAAATGGCCAGAGGTAGTGAATGATCGAGGTGTGGTAGGACAGCAGTTGGTAGAAATATAGATATTGGTGTCGTTGAAAGTTTTTGTTAAAAATGTATGTCAAACTTCCAGAAGATGTGACCAAAAGAAAGCAAGTACATATTGATAAGCAAATGTACCAAGACTAAGCCTTGGGGAACTCTCAAGATCATGAGAAAGGGGCGGGATTTAAGGGACCATAGCTGAGTGTGAGTGGGCCTGAACAGTTATGATTTAAACTAGAGATTTCAGTGATCGTAAGCTTGTCAATGTGAATGCTGTAAAGAAATGGTGCCAATGGTCATGTTCAGATCCAGAAGGAGAAGAACTGGTAATAGTCCAGAATAAGCTGCCAGGAGGTCGTTAGTGATTTTAATCAAAACTGCTTCGATGCCGTGGAGAGGACGGACACCAGAGTGGTGTTGTTTCTCTGATTCTCACTTAGGTCAATATTAGCAAGAGACACAATCCCTTTTTAAGAATTTTGGAAAGGAACTGGACGTCAGTGGGGTCAGAATAAGTATTTTATAGAAGAACAGTTAAGAAAACTGAGCTGAAAGGCGAGAGGACACTTCCTGAGGAAAGTAAATGATAACATTGATCAGAAAAACTACGGAGGAAAGGAAGGCTTATACTGAGACAGGTAGAAGGCTTGAATTTCTTGTGATCTGAGGGTTCTCTTAGGGGTGGTAGACTAAAACAGAGAAGCGGGTCAGAGGGACTGGAAATGGAACCACTGGAAGAATTAGTTGAATTGATACATTCTAAACATGAGTTACAGTAAATATCTGCAGACTTCTGAACACCTACATAACATTCTTGGCGGCTTTGACCACTGGAAGCAGCCTCAGAAGAGCCTCCTCCGAAGCTTCCTCTGAAGAGTATTTCTTGAGGTCAAACACCTCCAGATCTTCTTCTGAAGACAGTAAGATGAAGACCAAAGCTGACCACTGAGCAGGAGACAGTTTCTCTGTGGAGAGACGTCCTGAACTCAAGTAGTGCTGGATCTCCTCCACCAGAGAACCATCATTCAGTTCATTCAGACAGTGGAACAGATTGATGCTCCTCTCTGCAGACAGGTCCTCACTGATCTTCTTCTTAATGTACTGGACTGTTTCCTGTCTGGTCTCTGAGCTTCTGTCTGACTTTATTAGCAGGTCCCTTAGTCTATCCTGATGGGTCTCCAGTGAAAGACCCAGGAAGAAGCGGAGGAACAAGTCCAGGTGTCCATTTGGACTCTGTAAAGCCTTGTCAATGAAAATCCTGTGGATCACTGTTGGGGTCTTCTTGCTCAACAGTTGTGGAAGATATTTCAGGGACATTTTTGGTGGCAAGCCTATGACACTTTGGTTGTGCTTAATAAGTGACATCCTGACATGAACAGCAGCCAGAAACTCCTGAACACTCAGGTGGACAAAGCTGAACATCTTTTCTCTCTCCTTCCTCCCACGCTCTTCTCTGAAGATCTCTGTGAACACTCCTGAACACACCGACGCCTCACTGAAATCGATGCCGCTCTCTCTCATATCATTCTCGTAGAAGATCAGGTTTCCCTTCTCGAGCTGCTGAAAAGCCAGTTTTGCTAACGACTCGATGCACTGAATGCTCTTCTCTGGACCATACTTGTCTTTGGTCAGGTCGATCTGGAACACCAGGAACTCTGTGTACATCTCAGTCAGGGTCCTGGGCAGCTCTCCTCCCTGTCTGGTTTTCAGCATGTCCTCCAGAACCGTAGCAGTGATCCAGCAGAAAACTGGGATGTGACACATGATGTGGAGGCTTCGTGATGTCCTGATGTGGGAGATGATTCTGTTGGCCTGGTCCTCAACTCTGAACTTCTTCCTGAAAAACTGGTCCTTCTGAGGATCAGTGAAGCCCCTGACCTCAGTCATACAGCTGATAAACTTTCGAGGGATCTGATTGGCTGCGGCAGGTCGCGTAGTTATCCAGATGCGAGCAGAGCGCAGCAGTTTTCCATTGATGAGTTTCCTCAGCAGAACCTCTGTTTTAGTTGACTCTGTAACATCCAGGGAGCGAATGTCGTCAACATTAAGGTCCAGATGAAGGCGACTCTCGTCCAGTCCATCAAACACAAACAGAAGTTTGAATTTGCTTTTGTCGTAGTTGCTGTTTCCTGATGACTGAAGACTCGTAAATATGGAATTAAGAGCTTCCTTTTTGATGTCCACAGTTTCTGGGATACATTCATGAATGAGCTCTGCCAAAGTGAACTTCTCCCCCTTCAGTGGGTTCAGCTGACGGAAGGTGAATGGGAAAAGAAGATGCACATCTTGATTGCATTTCTGTTCACCCCAATCCAGCACAAACTTGTGCACGAGGAAGGTTTTTCCAATTCCAGCGATTCCACTGGTCAGGACAGTTTTTATGGGTTGGTATTCTCCAGAAGGGTGTTTGAACATGTCTCTGGTTTTCACTGGTTTCTCTGTTTCTGCTGGCTTCCATACCCTCTCAATCTGCCGGACTTCATGCTGCGTGTCGATGTGAACGTGACAGCCGGCTGTGATGTACAGCTCCGTGTAGATATCAACCAGACGCTGTTTATCTGCTGCCCAGCCTTCTTGTGCGCACATGAACTTATCCTGGAAGTTTGATTGAAGCATCCGTTGGTAAGAGGTGATGGAGCATGTTTCTGGAGCTGGAACCATCGCATCTGTGACAAACAGAAAGAGGAATGCTTGAGCTAAACTGATGTCATAAATTCACAAAAATTGTTGTCCAGAAAGCTGGACATACAGCATTTTATATTATAAAATGCTATATATAACTGGAGCGGGGGTCCATTGCTATAGGTTATTCAGTCTTTATACAAGAATTTGGTCCACAAATCAGCAATTCAGGGTCTTTCTGTAGGGATCAGGGCTAGCCTTTGTCGCTGAGGGTTCCTTTTGCAAGATTCTTCAGATAGTTGTTGGTGTACACTGCCTTAGTTTTAGGTCATTACTGACAATTAACCATCATTTCCTTATCGCCAAAAAAATTTTATTTCAGTTTTCTCTTTGCTTAAATGGAGGAATCTTTGTTGCATCTAGTCATTTACATCCTCGAGCAATTAATATAATAAGGTGATATAACTCTGTTGGGCGTCGTCCATATGCCCATGTGAACTCTGAACTTATAAATGTATATGAACATTTTGTGAATGTGTATATTCAACTTTGAAACTGCTCAGCTGAAAATCGGCTGTAATGTGCCTCCAAAAATGGCCGCCTTGCCATGAACTACAACCCCCAGCATGCCTTGCGTGGGGGGGCGGCGCCTACAAGCGGCGCGCATCCAATCGCAACGAGGCACCGATGACATCACCACAGCGCGCGTAGGATCAAAACGCTGCGCTGCTCCTTCTTCGTTCTCTTATTCCTTCATCAACCGGTGGGTCAGCACGTCCTTTTGGCTCCGGGCCAAAGGGACCACGACCTTCCACCCCAAAGGGGGGGTAAGAGGGGAGATCCGCGGCGTGCTCCAGCCGGTCCGGCCGGAGGATCAGCGAGGATCCACGGCGCGGACTGCGGCGCGGACTGCGGCGCCGACTGCGGCGCGGACTGCGGCGCGGCATCCCTCTCTCCCTTTTTCTCTCTTCTGCACTTCATCTCATCCGAGCTGGATCTTTTGGCTCCGGGCCAAGATCCCATCTCCTCTTCTCCCCCCGGCTGGGGGGAGGTGTAAGGTCCGTTGGACCTGCAGCCCGTTGAAGCCGCGGTCCGCGGAGCCGTTCCCATTAACTCTTGGTCTCAACTTTTCATCCGGAGCTCCGACTCCCACTTCACGTGTCCCCGGTCCCTGGGAGCTGGAGAGGGGGGGAGAGCCGCTTCGATGCTCGGCCCCGATCCAGGGTGAGACCCGTTCCTCTTTCTAACTTCTCTCTCTGCTCTTGAGTTCACCTGAAAGGACCTGTGGCCAGCTTGCCCAGCGCAGAACCGAGACGCATCCCGCCGCCCCGTCCAGGGCCACGCGCTCATCAGCCCGACGGTAACCCGCACGTCCCAGAAGTGCAGAAGAGAGAAAAAGGGAGAGAGGGATGCCGCGCCGCAGTCCGCGCCGCAGTCCGCGCCGCGGCATCCCTCTCTCCCTTTTTCTCTCTTCTGCACTTCATCTCATCCGAGCTGGATCTTTTGGCTCCGGGCCAAGATCCCATCTCCTCTTCTCCCCCCGGCTGGGGGGAGGTGTAAGGTCCGTTGGACCTGCAGCCCGTTGAAGCCGCGGTCCGCGGAGCCGTTCCCATTAACTCTTGGTCTCAACTTTTCATCCGGAGCTCCGACTCCCACTTCACGTGTCCCCGGTCCCTGGGAGCTGGAGAGGGGGGGAGAGCCGCTTCGATGCTCGGCCCCGATCCAGGGTGAGACCCGTTCCTCTTTCTAACTTCTCTCTCTGCTCTTGAGTTCACCTGAAAGGACCTGTGGCCAGCTTGCCCAGCGCAGAACCGAGACGCATCCCGCCGCCCCGTCCAGGGCCACGCGCTCATCAGCCCGACGGTAACCCGCACGTCCCAGAAGTGGACCGGCCCCGCGCGCACCCGAGACGACGTGATAGCGTTCCGGACCGGGGGGGGAGCGCCGGCTGCTGCACGCTGCACCACCGTCCTCTTTTGATTCCAGAATCAGGAGGAGGAGCGGTAGAGGCAGGAGAACTCTTGGATCGGACTCCGACCAAAGACCCGGCAGGAACCCCTGATCGGCACCCGGAGACCCGAGGAGGCGTGAGGTTTTGAGACCTGGGTGTATTAGTTTAACTGGGAGTGTTTCAGAGCTAAATCTGTGTTCAAAGCTGAGATTACATCAGCATCATTATCATGACTGTTGTCATTAATTTGTAGTCACCACTTTCTGCTAGTCATTCATGTTTTAAAGCGCCGCTTCGCCAGTTGATCACGGTTTAAACACCGGGATCACCATCCGTTCTAATTGCACGTGGCGTGGTCTTTAATCTTTAAATACTGCAGCCATCTTTCACCCACGTTGTTGAACCGTAGATGTTCGTGTCATGATCACAGTTCATGGTTTTTTTGCTGTGTTACTGACTCTCCTGTCATCTGGATCCTGCCACCCTCATCAGCCTCATTCCCTTCACCTGTGCTTCCCTGGCCCAGCTCCACACCTGGTTTCCCTCATCAGTTTCCCCTTCATAAACCGGCCCATTCCCTCATACCTGTTGCCAGATTGTCGTGTGCTTTTGCTCCGCTTTCCAGCCTTCCTGATTTCTGTCCTGTTCCTGCCTGCCTGCCTGCCTGTAACCCTGCATGACTCCCGGTATGACTCCCGGTTTTGGATTTTTGCCTGCCCCCTTGGACTTGTTTGCCTGATCTGCCTGTCTGCCCGGTTTGACCCCTGCCTGTCTTTGACCAGTATTAAAGCCTCACGGACTCTGATTCTGCCTGGTGTTGTGCTTTTGGGTTCTCTGTCCTGTCTGAGCCGTGACAGTACAATCTGGCCAAGACTGAACCCAGCCAACATGGACCTACCACGTAAGGAAGAGGATTTGTGGAGGACCAAGTGGCGTTCTACCACCGTACGGTGAAGGGGACAGGGACATGCCCCCAGTTCCGGCCTGTTGCTGTTCCCGAGGTGGTCCCAGACCCACCCCAGTCCCTTCCCCCTTTCTGGGGAACACGCCTGGCTCTGGGTGGGCCCAGGAGCCTGCAGGCTCAGGGGAGGCAACGACGAAGGCGTCAGCCCCAGCCCCAGCTTGCTCCAGCTCCAGCTCCTGCTCCGGCTCCAGCTCCTGCTCCTGCTCCGGCTCCTGCTCCAGCTGCTGCTCCGGCTCCTGCTCCGGCTCCGGCTCCTGCTCCGGCTCCTGTTCCAGCTCCAGCTCCTGTTCCAGCTCCAGCTCCTGCTCCGGCTCCTGTTCCAGCTCCAGCTCCAGCTCCTGCTCCGGCTCCTGTTCCGGCTCTCCGCATCCTGTCTGCTCCTGTTCTGGCTCCCCGCATCCTGTCTGCCCCTGTTCCGGCTCCCCGCATCCTGTCTGCCCCTGTTCCGGCTCCCCGCATCCTGTCTGCCCCGGTTCCGGCTCCCCGCATCCTGTCTGCCCCGGTTCCGGCTCCCCGCCTCCTGTCTGCCCCGGTTCCGGCTCCCCGCCTCCTGTCTGCCCCGGTTCCGGCTCCCCGCCTCCTGTCTGCCCCGGTTCCGGCTCCCCGCCTCCTGTCTGCCCCGACTCCGGCTCCCCGCCTCCTGTCTGCCCCGGTTCCGGCTCCCCGCCTCCTGTCTGCCCCGGTTCCGGCTCCCCGCCTCCTGTCTGCCCCGACTCCGGCTCCCCGCCTCCTGTCAGCCCCGGTTCCGGCTCCCCGCCTCCTGTCAGCCCCGACTCCGGCTCCCCGCCTCCTGTCAGCCCCGACTCTTGTTCCTGAGGCGGTCCCGCAGCCCTCGGTTCCTGAGGCGGTCCCGCCGGTCTCTGTTCTGGAGGTGGTCTCTGTTCCCCTTCCTGAGGCGATCCTGGATGGATCTGCCGCAGTCCCAGACCGACCCCCTGACCAGCCTGCCGCAGTCCCAGACCGACCCTCTGACCAGCCTGCCGCAGTCCCAGACCGACCCCCTGACCAGTCTGCCGCAGTCCCAGACCGACCCTCTGACCAGCCTGCCGCAGTCCCAGACCGACCCCCTGACCAGCCTGCCGCAATCCCAGACCGACCCCCTGACCAGCCTGCCGCAATCCCAGACCGACCCCCTGACCAGCCTGCCACAATCCCAGACCGACCCCCTGACCAGCCTGCCGCAATCCCAGACCGACCCCCTGACCAGCCTGCCGCAGTCCCAGACCGACCCCCTGACCAGCCTGCCGCAGTCCCAGACCGACCCCCTGACCCGCCTGCCAAGCCCCCAGACCGACCCCCGGACCAACCTGCCAAGATCCCAGACCGACCCCCTGACCCGCCTGCCGCAATCCCAGACCGACCCCCTGACCAGCCTGCCAAGCCCCGAGACCGACCCCCTGACCAGCCTGCCAAGCCCCCACACCGACCCCCGGACCCGCCTGCCAAGCCCCCAGACCGACCCCCGGACCCGCCTGCCAAGCCCCCAGACCGACCCCCGGACCCGCCTGCCAAGCCCCCAGACCGACCCCCGGACCCGCCTGCCAAGCCCCCAGACCGAACCCCGGATCCGCCTGCCAAGTCCCCAGACCGACCCCCGGAAGACCTGCCTCGCTGGTCTGCCCAGCACCGAGGACGGCCCCCGGAGCTTTGGCCATGTGTTGGCCGGGGCCCTCCTCCGGACCCCCTCCGCCCACCCTGGGTGGGGGGGTTTTGGGACATCTGGAATCTGTCCCTTGAGGGGGGGGTTCTGTCATGATCACAGTTCATGGTTTTTTTGCTGTGTTACTGACTCTCCTGTCATCTGGATCCTGCCACCCTCATCAGCCTCATTCCCTTCACCTGTGCTTCCCTGGCCCAGCTCCACACCTGGTTTCCCTCATCAGTTTCCCCTTCATAAACCGGCCCATTCCCTCATACCTGTTGCCAGATTGTCGTGTGCTTTTGCTCCGCTTTCCAGCCTTCCTGATTTCTGTCCTGTTCCTGCCTGCCTGCCTGCCTGTAACCCTGCATGACTCCCGGTATGACTCCCGGTTTTGGATTTTTGCCTGCCCCCTTGGACTTGTTTGCCTGATCTGCCTGTCTGCCCGGTTTGACCCCTGCCTGTCTTTGACCAGTATTAAAGCCTCACGGACTCTGATTCTGCCTGGTGTTGTGCTTTTGGGTTCTCTGTCCTGTCTGAGCCGTGACAGTTCGTTGATACCATGTTTATTATTACATTTGATTCTTTTTTTTCACTCCATGCATTTAACTTTCATTTCATTTTTATTGATTGTTGTTTTTCTAGTTAATTAATGGTTTTATAATAATGTAGTGGGCCATCGGGATTTATTTCGGGTGTTACGTTACCATCTTTTGATACCCGTATGTAAATAAATTCTGATTGATTTTTAATGAGTGGTTGTTGTTATTTCATACAGATTTTGGTCACAAACTGATTGTTTGAGCAGAGCCAGTGTTCGGATCTCACTCCTTCAATTAATAACTGGGTATAGTAATTACTTTGAGACTGATATTCTGCTGTTAAGTTATCATTTTCCCTGGACTAAGGCCCCAGGGTGGTGCCCCGAGGATTTTATTTATCATATTGGTCATTCAATTTGATAAATAGTCGACTTTATTAATTATTAATAATTCTTGAATAAAATTATTAATAAGCCTTCGATAACTGATCAGCCAAACTACCTGAGTTGCACAACAACTCTACTTAGTGAGAGTTCTAGATAGAGCTGGGTATTATCTGTATAAGCCATGAAGATAAACTCAGACATTGAAACTGTTCTTGCTGTAGAGAATAATGAGATTATGACAACTTGTGACAGCAATGTGGATACTATACTTAGTCCAATGTTTTCAACTTTTTGATGAAAAGAAAATAACACCCTTTTGGGATAGGAGGAACTCAGGAACGTTCAAGGGGTGCTTTGTTAGCCTGTTAATGATGGTTAGTGGCTCCTGGTAAAACCCCAACCCAATTCAAAGTAGGCCTACTGTTACTTGTGTGTAAAGTCCTAAACGTCCAAACTCCTGGTTATCTCCAAGACCTGATAGTTCGTTAGGTTCCTAACAGTTCTCCATTCTCAGAGTGGAGATTTACTCGTAGTTCCTAGAATATAAAATATGTAGATCTGGAGGGCGGGTCTTCTGCTATCAGGAACCATTACTATAGAACCAACATAAAACCAAACTTAAAATTGTTTCTGTTTAGTAAAGCCTATAGTTAGTGTAAAATGTAGTGTGGGTCAATAGTCATAGCTGCAGTTACTGTACTGGACAAGACTAGAGCAGCTGGTCCTAAACAGAGCCTTACCCTGGATATGCTGCGATAGAGCTACGCTGCAGGGGGACACCAATATGATCCACTGAGCGGTGCCCATCACCTCTCCTTCTCTTTCCTTTCTTCATATCAACCCTCAGTTATTAATAAGAAGTATGTCATAACCATAATTGTTCTCCATTGTTCTGGACCACGACTGGGTATATGATTTCAGAACATTTTAACTACGATTAAATCAGTAATATAGCTGGAGGTTGGTAAATGTCATAATCCATTTGAAGCTCAGTTTTCCTCTAAATTCACTCTGCCTTCCTACATTCTGTCTTCTGATTTGCCACAGCTGGAACTTTGTTTTGTTTTGTCTTTTGTAAATGATCCAAGTGTTTTTGAATTAAACTGATCAAAAGATCATCTACAGATTCTGTTGTTATCACTAATCTTGATATGACTTCTATAAACACAGTATTAGTATTTTCATTACTATATATGTGTGTTTCTTTCTATGAGGCATGAGAAGACACTGTTAAAGAACATGCAATAACCATCAGACACAGCTACATACCCGATATGTACGGAGGAAATACCAGCCCTTTGGGATGACTAGATCTAATGTGTGGTCTTATATTTCATATATTATTATTATATTTTCATATTTCATATTTTATTTCGAGCAACATACAACATAACATAAGTGACCTGTGTGCAACATAAAATTAAACAAATACCTTTATCAGTTTTATCAGGTGCAGGTTCAAAATACAAATGAACTCGTTAACACTCGAAAGGGAGTGGGAAAAAGAAAACGTATTTAATCCCACCTCTGTTTTTCATTAACAACTTGACAGATTTAATTTTTTTAAGGCTTCCTCTTGTCTCAACATTTGAACCAAAACAATGAACAAAAGATCTATATCAAATTATAATAAAAAATATTCTACAGTTCACCTCACCTAAATTTACACACATTGTGGTTGTGAAATGCAGATGCATTTCACAACCACAATGCGCGCAAATCCAACAATGTATATTGTCACCATGGGTGACAGTTAACCGTTAACTTATATTTATAATACACCGTTAACTTATATTTATAATAAATACCAGCAATGGTAAGGACAACAATACCAGAAGGTAATGGACATAATGGACATGGACATATAGAACATACATATAGTACATACATACACGTCAGTGATGGTAAGAACAACAGTACCAGAAGGTAATGGACAATACATACTTACTAAATGAGGAACAACAATTACACAAACATTTCAAGACCGAAGTTGATTTAACATAGTGTTACCACCCACTCTCTTTAGAATTTGACCAGACCATGTGTTTATCTAGCCATTTAAATCTGTGGATATTTTGGCATTGCTTGTGTTGGATATCCAGACTGTTCCAAAGTCTCACACCACATACAGACACACAAAAACTTTTACGAGTAGTTTGAACTTTAGGTATTTTAAAATCACCATATCCTCTCAAATTATAAGTTCTCTCTTGAACTGTGAAAAAATCTTGTATGTTCCTTGGTAGTAATTTGTTAAATGCTTTAAATAGGATAATTGACGTTAAATATTTTACAAGATCATGGAATTTTAATAGTTTTGACTAAATGAACAAAATATGAGTGTGTTCAAAAAAATCCAACCTTGTGAATAATTCGCACTGCTCATTTCTGTAATGTGACCAATGGACCAATTTTGCATTGGTAACTGTTTCCCCAAACTTCAACACAATACGTGAAGTATGGGAGTACCAAGGAGCAGTACAAAGTACGGAGTGCATTTTCATCAAGTAGTGGTTTCACTTTGTTTATAATTGAAAGGCTTTTGGAGATTTTTGTTTTAATGTGTCTGATGTGGGCTTTCCATGATAATTTACGATCTATTATAACTCCTAAAAATGTATTGTCATCTTCATTTTCAATGTGGACACCTTCAATCATTATCTGTAGTTGTGAGTTGGTGATCGAATTTCCAAACATCATTGCCTTAGTCTTATTTAAGTTTAATGATAATTTATTACTGTCCATCCCCTTCTTCAATTTATTTAATTCCTCATTTACAGTTTTTACAAGTTCATTATAATTATTACTACTAAAGAATATGTTGGTGTCATCTGCAAAGAGTATTAGTTAGCGATTGAGATACATTGAATATGTCATTAATATAAGCATTGAACAGTTTTGGTCCCAAAACAGACCCCTGGGGGACACCACAAGAAATGCCAAGATGTTTTTATGTATATGGCCCCATTTTGACATATGGTTCCCTTCCTGTTAAATAGCTTCTTAACCACTCCCCTGTAACCCCCCTAATACCATATAATTCAAGTTTGTTGAATAGGATTGAGTGATTGATTGTGTCGAAGGCTTTTTTTAAATCAATAAAAATTCCAACAGCATGTTTTTTTTGGTCCAGTGCGTTAGTGATTTCTTCTATTGCTTCAATTATTGCCATTGAGGTGGTTGTTTTTTTTCTAAATCCATATTGACCCTGATTGATTATCTGGTATTTGTCAAGGAACTTTTCTAGTCGGGAGTTAAAGAGTTTTTCTAAGATTTCTAAGAATTGTGGTAGTAGGGATATTGGTCTGTAATTTGTATAGTTGTGTTTACTCTCGTTTTTATATAACGGAATTACTTCCATTATACATTTTATTTGGGAAAAAACCAGATTGAAATGATAAATTACAGATATGGGTTAGAGGTTTTACAATGTTATTTATTACTTTTTTTTCAATTATCATATCAATATCATGACAGTCAGTGGATAATTTACTTTTACATTTTTGAACAGTGTTTGTCACTTCCTGCTCATCTGTTGCTGAGAGAAAAAATTAGTATTGGTTCTTTATAATAGTTTGCTTACATTGATTAATTGCCTGATCTGGAATTTCACCAGCCAGCTCCGGGCCAACATTCACAAAAAACCTATTAAAACTATTAACTATATTGTCCATATTTTGATTCACACCATTGCTATCAATAAAGTATTCGGGATATATTGTCTTAGTAGATCCTTGTTTAATTAGGTTGTTCAGTATATCCCAAGTTACTTTTATATTATTTTTATTTTCATGTAATAATTTTTTATAATATAGCTTTTTGCTAATTCTTATTATATCTGTTAGTTTATTTTTGTAGATCTTTGTATTTTGTATTTTGTTATACTTTGTTCTGCTTCTTTGGTTTTTACCTTAAGGAAAAATGTATAAAGATTATTTTTCTTTTTCCAAGCATTTATTATTCCTTTAGTGAACCAAGGACTTTTTTTTCTTTTCTTTATATAGCATTCTTTAGCCGGGCAGTGTGTGTTATACAGAGAAGTGAATATCTAAAAAATGTCCATACGCACTGTCCACCTCTGATGCTTTGTACTCCAATCCTGGAACATTAAACTATTCTTAAAGGCATTGATGGTTTCTTCAGTTCTTATTCGTTTATGGATAACTTTCGTGTCATCTTTGGTTTTCTTCACATCACAGTCAAACAGAATAAACACAGGTAAGTGGTCAGTGATGTCACATGTAAACAGGCCACTGGTGGTTAGATTTCCCATGATGTTAGTATAGATAATTGTGGCACTGTGAGATGTTATTCTGCTTGGCTTAGTTATTGTTGGATAAAGGGACATATGCTGCGTTCCATTTACCTCGGAAATCGGAACTCGGGACTGGGAATGGCGTCACAGCCGAGTTATCGGGGTTCCAGTTACAAAGTCGGAAAACAAGATGGCCACGTCCACGAAAGCTGTTCTAGTACTTGCCTTGTCGGAATACAAGCAACTTATGGACAAATATGCGGTCATTCTGCAACTTTCCAACACGGTGGGTGAAGAGGAAACAGAAAGGAGAACAGCTCTCTTCTACTTAGGCTACTGTTTACAGCGGGGGCAGCCATCTTGGAATGTTAACTCGGGGGTGGTGAAGATTCTCCGACTTTCCGAGTAGGAAATCCCACTTCGAGGGGCGTTCCAGTTGAAAATTCCTACTCGGAACTCGGAGATTCCGACTTCCGAGGACAAATGGAACGCGGCAATACTATACATTGTGTCCAAGTAGTCATCTATAATTTTCACTTTAGTTGGATTTAATAGGTAAATATTAAAATCAACACAGATAATTAATGTTTTTTGGTTTACAGTGGAAAATAATTTCTCCATCCATTCACTAAAACATTCAATATTTGAACCAGGTGATCGATATACACAGCTTATGATGATATTTTTCTTATTATTATGAATTTCTACAGTTAAACATTCCATTGTATCATCTATTGCACGTCATATCTTTTAGAACCATACATTTTATTGATTTATGGATATATATAGCAACCCCACCCCCCATTTTCTTTTCTCTATTCATATAGCTTAATTCATAATCATCAAGAGAAAAAGAAATACCTTTATCAATATTAAACCACGTTTCTGTAATAGCAATGATATTAAATGGATGAGTGAATTGTTGTAGATACTGTTTGATAGAATTTAAGTTTTTATACATACTTCTGCTATTAAAATGTATTATTGATAGTTTTCCCATTGTATTGATACTGTTTACATACTGCTCTTCTGTGAAATAGTTACAATCATTAATGATGGGAGAGAAAAAGTTATTATCAGGATCAATATCTGTGTTAAAATCTATTGTGTTGTGCTCCTTGTATTCGAAAGTTGCCAGTTCCATTTGTTTCTGGTGAAGAGTTCTCTGTAGCATGTCCATATCATTGTTGTTCCTTGGTGTAGTCTGTGTGTTGGGCATGTTGGAAATATAGAGTCATGTTACCTTAATTCTGTTGTTATCAGTACTTGTTGAGTTCGTTAATATTCCTCACCACCAACACTTTTGTTTCCTCTGGAGTCCCGTTCAGTGTGATGAATATCTTGCAGCTTGTTACCCAGGTGTGTTGGATCTTGTGTTGCTTCTTGACTTGTCTGCTTTTTTTGCGATGTCAGCATTTTTTTTGGTTAAGTGATTGTGGCAGGGTGGAGGAGCAGGAGCCACTCAGGTGATGGGTCACAGGTGTGTCCCATCAACCTCTCCACCCTGCCTGCCTTCATAAGGCGTGGCTGCACAGCAGCAAGAGGTCTGCTGTGAAGGAGCTGAAGCGGAAGCTGAGGTTCCTGGGTGTTCGAATAAAAGGTGGTTGTGCACTGAAACTCCGTGTCTTCTCTATCCTGTCGGTTGGGCCGACAGGTTGGGCCGTAGCACTCGCCAGTGTAGCACGGCGAGTGCTACGGGGCCCGACCGACAGGACAGAGAGGACACGGAGTTTCAGTGCAGAATCTCTTTTTTATTCTCAAACACACACACACGTGCCCAAGCACCTTCACAGCAGACCCCTTGCTGCTGTGCAGCCACGCCTTATGAAGGCATGCAGGCTGGAGAGGTTGATGGGACACACCTGTGACCCATCACCTGAGTGGCTCCTGCTCCTCCACCCTGCCAAAGTGATCATTCATGAAAACATCCGTTCCTTTCAGTTTGCGTCCTTGTTTCAAAAGTGCCATCTTATTTTTCCGGTTGACAAATCTCATTATCACGGCTGGTGGTTTCTCATTCCTCGTGGGCAGTGGATGACATGTCTCAATGTGCTCAGGGTCCATCTCTATCCCCTTGCTTAGGAGGTAGGATGCCACCTGTTGCTCCACTGAGCTCGTCTCTTGCTCGCTGGGCTCCCTGTTGTCCGTGGCCACCGCACGCGCATACGGGCGTGGCTTGATCTTGATGCCGGTGATGACCACATCATTCATGCGGGAGTATTGCTGCAGCTCGTCCACTCGCCGCTCCAATTCCCAGATGCGCCGGTCCTTCTCCGCATTCTGGAGGCGCAGTTGTTTTACCTCCTCCGGTAGCTCCAGAAGTTGCTTCTGCTGCACTCTGACAGCAGTCATGTCCTCGGTTACGGAGTTGAGAGAAGTTTTTATTTCATCAAACTCCTCCGGTGTCGGGCTTTTTTTCGGTGGCATTCTGGTGTTCACACCGAGTCATCCAGCAGCCGGCTGCTCAGCAAGCGGCCTTTCTTGAGTGTGTGTTGGCTCAGTTACATGTTATAATAGTTCCAATGTAATGAATGATTCTGTGTTTGCCAATATAGCAGCAGTGAGGATGAATGAGAAGACTCAGACTCATGGGGGACATTTAGAGGCTTGAACATCATCACTACCGTACCACAAAACCAATTAGCTCCATGTTAAAACAATGCCCTATACAGCAGTTTTTCAGGGTACTTTAAAGACCCAGTAGAAGTTCGTGAAAACGTGGTTCCTGGTACTACAAAAATATACCAATGGTGAAGGACCTGTAAAAAACGAATCCAGACCCCTACTAATGGAAACCTAGCTGCACTGTAGAACAGGTGACATTTATTTGGTAAAATTATCCTGACCAGAAAGAGGTGATCACGTTTATCCCTGAACACCAACATACAAGAATACCAGTTTATAACAACTGACTTTGAACCCTTCACAGTTAACTGTTGTGAATGTCATTCTGGCAGGTTTTGGTTTCATGCTCAAATATAAGAATCCCTCAAACATGTTAAATGATGAGCAGATTAGAAGGGGGTGGGGTTAAAGGTCTATTCTTATAGAAGACAGATGTTTGGTCTTTCAGAACTATCTTACATACCAGAGTCCAGCAGTTTTACCTTCAGATTGAGGAAGAGGAGCCTGACTTTGAGAGGAGGAAGGTCCACCGTTCTCTGAAGTTTCACCAACATCACTGACGTTCTCTGACAGAAACACAGAGAGATTATGAGAGTGAAACTGGTGTAAACTGGATGATTAAAATGAAAATAATTTCAATTATCTTAAGCCAAGAACTGAAATGTTCTTCTTTATGTTTATACAAATGCAAACAGCTAATTTCATTTCTCCGCAAATGCTGCATACTGAGGCTGACCTTGAAGACTGATCATCAGGGGGACCCCTGATGATCAGGAGGACCACTTGCATTATCCTTGTAGTCTGTAGACAGAAACATCTCTGGACTGACCTTCTGGTGAGGAGCTGCTGGCAGACAAACTCTGCAACAGGTCGTTCCTGCCGATCAACTCTAGAAGCTTCCTAGTCGCCCACACAGCTCCAGGAAGTCTGTAGGTCTGGACCATCAGGTCCACGGTGTCCGTCCTGTTCGCTGTCTGCAGGTCGCTCTTCTTGATCGCTGCAAGGCCTTGAAGACTGCCGTCCTGCCGCAGGAGCCACTTGAACTTCTTAAACTCCTCATCATCCAGATCTTCCAGGATGTTCAGCAGGTCTGCTGGCGTCATCACACCTCCCTGATGAAGTCAGAGAAACTGTTACATTTCAGGTATTCACGTCTGAGGTTCTGTCCAGTGACCCAGTGATGAAGATCTTTAGAACTCTTTAAGGCACAGCGGGTTCCAGGGAGTCTCCTCCTCCTTATTTTAGACTTTTATTATATTTGAACATGTTTGACTGATGTTTGTCTCACTGAAAATCGGATAGAAACCAGGGGCCGGATTCACAAAACATTCTTAGGAAAAAAAATCTTCTTAAGTGTCATTTTTTTCTTAAGTTCAGTCTTATTCAAGTCATATTCTCCAAAAAAGTTCTTAAGTATTTTCTCAACTTTCTTCTTAAGTTTCTTCTTAAGAAAAAACTTAAGAAGAAATGGTATTCTTGAAATAAAAGTTCTCAAATTTGTTCTTAACTTTTTTCTTAACTTTAAGACAACCTTGACCTGTCTTAAGATTTCGTCTGTGAAAAGGTAAGCCTCTAATATAACCTTTTTCAACACATTTGCACATGCACAAACAAAGATCCGCAATATTGTGGAGCGATGCATTGGTATAGTGAAGTCTCGCTTCAGGTGAATCGACTAAATATAATGAAATTAATAATGATAATAATAATATAATGAATAATAAATATAATTTTGTATACCAAGTACGTAGAGGTGCACTAAATAAAAACCCAAACATATGTAGCTAAAATAAAATAAAATTAAATAGACTGATATGTTCATTTTAATACATGTATTAAAATTGTGACGGCTCTGATGTACAGACAGAGCAGCAACGCTGCTTCTGGGGCTCCAGTAAAAACATGAAGCTTCACTTTATATTCAGACAAACTAATATGGCAGCTACAACTGTTAGATTTCATCTATTAAACCAACATTTATCTTCCTAAATGATTTATTTCAGCCAGCGACAATTCTCCACAGAGCTGCAGGTCAGTTCATTGGATCAGTTTCTCCCCGGGACGACGGCGTAGCTTGATCCGGCGATCACGTCTTTTCCGCCCGGCCGTCAGCTATTGCTGCTGCCGACTGGGCGGCTCTTCTGAGCCCCGAAAACGTCGGAGCAAATTTCTCAACAGGCGTTATTTGGATAAACTGAGGCCAGGTTGGGGATCTTAACGGTTACTTTTAGGCCTGAAAAAATATTAAAACTTAATAAAGTGGCATATTAACAGCGCTACAGCTGAAATTAAAACAGCTTTTAGCTCTCGGCTTCCGCTGTCGTTTTGGTGCAAAATGCATACTGGGATACTTGGCTGCTACTGCTGAACAGTCTGCTGGAGCAACTACTGAATTGATTGAGTGATTTCGGATACAGCCATATTTTAAGAAGTTCTTAAGTAGAAAAATAAGAAATTCGTAAGAAATGACAGTTCTTAAGATGGTTCTTAAGAAAATATTGAGGAATTACACTTAAGAACTTTCTTATGAACTTCTTAATTTTAGATCTTAAGACATTTCTTAAGATTTTCTTAAGAAGATATAGGTGAATCCAATAAAATGAGGAAATATCTGCACCAACAAGATTTGGACCAGCATCTTGGAGCGGCGGGAGGACAGCGGGGCGTGACCGACCTGTCAAACCTGACAGGTTTGTTACGCGCTCATAGTAACAACAGCTGGTAAGACGTGTAACATTCCATCGGTTGACACTCTCTGAAGAAGGCGGAAGCTCTGCCGAAACTGTCCGAAGGTAAGACAGGGCTTTCCACAAGCGCCGGCTGCCGGCCATATAGCCGACTACTCGATTAGGTCCAGCCGGCTACTTTAATGACGCTTATTTTTATAGCCTATAAATATTATTTTTCGATTTTAATAAAATTAAATGTTTTTCTCATAGACTGACAATAATGTCAAACTGAACCGCACTCATTAAAGTTGTGATTCGCTCTGCTTGTACCAGAAATTACTCTGATCACCGCCGACTTCATAGAGAAACTCCGCGGCCCCGACATGCGGTGTGTGTGTGTGTGTGCGTGTGTGTGTGCGTGTGTGTGTGCGCGCTCAGCGGAGTGAATGTGTCGGAACTCGGATCAACAAGCAGAGCTCACCAGATGATTCTTTTGTCACCATAAAAACGGTACGTCCTTATTACTCAGGATACCCACTACAAAATTTAATCAGTTTAATCAGTTCATATTAAAAAGAAAGCCTAACCGCGTTGCATCATTCAGCCCAAAACGTTCTACCGGTAATCCAGTCTTCTCTTCAAGCGTTCAATTAGAGTGTATTTTCATACACTTCATTAGTTACACTAATGAATAAAAGAAGATGCAATGGCGAGTGAGTTGTAATAATCATTTCCATTTGGGAGCCTAGTGCGGCGCTGAATATGCAATGCTGTGTTTTGTGGTGTGCTTCTCATTGAAATGACTAGAGGCAACACGTTGCGGCAGTGAGTGAAGCCTGAATTATGGTTCTGCGTTAAATCGACGCAGAGCCTACGGCGTAGGGTACGCGGCGACGCGCACAGTACGTTGCGTACTGCCGCGTACCCTACGCCGTAGGCTCTGCGTTGGTGTAACGCGGGACCATAAATCAGCCTTAAGTCCCTTTAGGCTAATACTGTGGGAAATAACCTCTCATAATAGCGGTACTACAGTTAATAAATGTAATAAATGCTCCTACTGCTGTTTCTGCTGGCTACTGAGTCCCGTAAGTGGCGAGTGAGTTTTAACTCCTTAATTACCAACCAGCGTCAGAGTCACGCACAGTAAACAAACTGTGATGTTAGAGAGCCACCTTTTGGTCAATTTAAGCAACAGCATCGCCAGCTGCTTGACAGTGGCTCAACTCATTAGTTTACTGTTTTTATGTTAATAATGTCATTGCAATTTTATCTATGCAATTGTGAAAAAAATGGCAAAATAAATGAAAAACTGTGAACAACCGCATTCCGTAGGCTATTCGGTACTCAGTATTCAGCCAAGTCTTTAAATTTTATTCCGCTTCAGTTTCGGCCTCAAATTTTCATTTCGGTGCATCCCTAGTTTTTTCAGGGGGTACCACTGGTAGCATTCTGGATTTTTGTTTAATAATGTTGAACTTGACTCCTCAGTTGTCTATATTTTATTGTTTTGTTTTTATTTTATGTTTTTACTATTTCAATAAATGAAAATAAATATGAATATGTTATTATTATTATTATTATTACTACTACATTTAAGACCAGTGTATACCTAGTGTATTCCGTATTTCTATGGCCTCCAAAATCCAGCGCTGGTGTCTTTTGTCCTCAGTGCGGATGACTCTGGCTTTGTCGCAGTTCATGATATGATTTTCCCTTTTACAGTGGTCTGTTATGGCTGACTTGTGGGTCTCTTGCAATACCTTCTCTTTTATTGCTCTTGTTTGAATTTTTTCCGTCTCCTTTTCGCATTCCTTTTGCTGTTCTTTTCTCCTCGTGTTGAAACTTCTTCCTGTTTCTCCGATGTAAGTTTTATTGCATGATTGACAGGGGATCTTGTATATTCTCTCACACATGGACCAGTATCTTGGAGCGGCGGGAGGACAGCGGGGTGTGACCGACCTGTCAAACCTGGCAGGTTGGCCACGCCCTTATAGTAAAAACAGCTGATAAGGACGTTGTCACTTCCCGTCACGTGACACTCTGAGGAAGGCAGGAGAACCGCCGAAACTGTCAGAACGGAAGGTAAGAAGTCGGAACTTTGTCTGGAAAAAAGAAACCTTAGGATATCTATCTGAAGACATAATGAACACAATACAACTAACAGCTGGGATAGGCTCCATCAGACCCCCATCACCCTTTATAAGAGTAAGCTGGTATAGACAGTGGATGGGTGGATGAGCCGAGCAACAAACCTGGCAGGACATTTACCTCACCCACCACAAGCTGACTAAATTAGCATAACTTCCTCAGTGTGCTGTACTGTTTAGGGTTCTACCACTGACAGAAACCGTCTGAGAGATCAAAAATGATCCTGGTGATGAATCTGGTCTTCTACTGGACTCTGGTTTCTGATGGCGAAAGATGAAACTGATTCAATAGTTTTTCTCCTTATTCCTCTTTGACAGCGAGTTCAGTTTTTGTCAGAGTGGTCATCCCTACATCCCCCGAAGTTCTGCTTCAGTCAAAAGTAGTGTTTTATCAATGTGCTATTGAGAGCTCTGTTGGGCCACCGCCCATGTGATTATAAATTCATGTGTGATTAGGAACTCACGGTGTGATTATGGAATCATGGGGGGTGATTATTAATTTATATGAAATGTGTGACGGGGAACAGTCAGGCTTTGACCGGTTGAAGGCCCGGTTTTCGGCCTCCGGCTGAGACCAGGTCTAAAGTTTTATGACACCTGGGAGCATGGCCTGGAGAACAAAGGAACTGGAAAACTTCAAAACCCCCATGGACAAAGCTTTGCAGGATTTGCATATGTGGCCCTTGGTGATAAGGGACCACGCTCTGATTGGACAAAGACCCCAAACTGCAGGAAGGAGCATTGACTTCCTGGGCGCAGCTATAAAAGAGCAAGGCCCCCCTCTCTCGGGCTCTCTTCTCTGCTTTTTCCTCTCCCCTACAGGTCTCGGCTGCCTCGGAGCGACCAGCCAAGGGCCAGCTTTCTCCAGTATCGTGACCGAAGGAGCATCCGTTTTGCAGTGCTGCACGAGTGGCCCACGAGGTTCCGAGCCCAGAAAGCTGAATTAGGGACCCTGCATTGCCCGCGACGTGAACGCCTAGCTTAAGTGTTTTTGTTTATCTTCTTGTTTTGTCTACTGCTGCATCCACATTGCTGGATCGTGATGACGTGTTCCTCCACAACAAAAAACAAAGCCCTTCCTCATTTCCCAATCGAATGACCAGAGCGCACGTGTGAAGTTTAGTTTCACAGTGGTGCATTTCTGTGTGGGAAAGATCAGAAGGTCTTGGGTTTCTGGTAGCGAGAAATTATTTAAAGTTATATTCTATAATGTTGGAGAGCTAGCAAGATTTTAAAGTGGCACCTCCTCTAAGCCCCGCCCCCTTAGGCAGAGGGACCCGGAGGGACCCTACGTCGCAGCAAAATGACCACAATAAAGAAGTTCAGAACAGAACACACTGCAGGCTGATTTATGGTTCCGCGTTACACCAACGCAGAATGGTGCGCGTCGCCGCGTACCGCCGTACCCTGCGCCGTGCCCTGCGCCGTACCCTGCGCCTTAGCCGTGGCAACAGAGCCTGCAGGGCAGCTCCGCAGCACAGCAGCACCGGCGCACCGGCGCTCCGCTACTTGGGGTCTGCCAAGGAGCCCCATACTGGGGGGGTCCGTGGCAGACGGACCGACGGACGATGACCGACGGATGACGACCTGAAACCGGCCAGGACCGGATTTATGACCACAGGAGTTTTCCCAAAATCAGCCTCGTGACGCACGCAGAGTAAACAGGAGTAAAAAAGGAGTAAAAACTAATAAACGGGAGTGAAACAGGAGGAAACCAAGTTAAACAGACGTAAACAGGAGCCAACAGGAGTGAAAAGGAATACATTGGAATAAAACAGGAGTAAAAGAGAGTAAAACAGGAGTGAATAGGAGTGTCTGCCACGGACCCCCCAGTAGCGGACAACCTGCGGCGCAGAATCGCACTTTGGCTTTCTTTTTTTATCCTTTTTAGCAGGGCGAGCCATTACATTCGACGTGACAGCCCGACCGCGAGCCGGCAGTGAAGCCGGGAGGGGCGGGGCCCTCCGATGTCAGACCGCGGTTGCCAGTCGCTCTGGAGGAGCAGGGGGGGGTTACACTGGGACACTCTGAGCCGAGGAAGATCCGTGGGAAGCGGACACGGGGGCTGGAGGCTGCAGGAAGCAGAGTGGCAGGCTGGAGGCAGAGAGACGTGACGAGTGTGCGCATGAGACGGAGGAGGGCGTGGGCGGGGCGTAAAATGAAGGCATCTGATTGGTTCTTTCCCCCCTGCCAAGCCTCTGGTCCTCTGACCAATCCGTTTCATTCGGACCGCAAAAAACAGATTGGTTAGAGTTTTTCAGAGAAAAGCTTTCAGAGAGGTTGGATTTTTTTCTTTCCTTTTGAACACATTATTCACTGGCTACTCTCGGGATGGAAGGAACATTTCACCCAGTATAACAATAAATGTTTTTGAATACGATTACAGACTATACCTTTAAGTGTGTCTGTTTATTTTATTTTTCTTCTCTATTTCTCTTTTCATCTCCTACTAATCCCCACACACAGATACAGACTCTTATCTCGGTCATAAATTCCCGAGCCATTCTGAGCCACCGACACACACCCACACACACCCACACACACACACACACACACACACACACACACACACACACACACACACACACACACACACACACACACACACACACACACACACACACACACACACACACACAAATGATTGGAATATTTGCAATATATGATTTCTAGTGCCTGTTAATGTAGTGTGTAAGTGTTGTTTTACCATTTGCTTGACACTGGTGTAAATAAATTCTGATTGAAAGAAGTCGTCCTTGTTTATTTTGCGCACGTTTGCCGCTAATGTGGGTTGCCGGAGCCTGTGCCGGATTTCGTCCTTCAACTATTATTTTGTAGAATAATTAATCTTGAGACTGATTTTGCTGTAGTTATCATTTTCCTGATAACCTCAGGTGGTGCCCCGCCTTGATTAAGTCATTATGATCATTCAATTTGATAAATAATCTACCTTATTAATTATTAAAATTGTCGAAGGACAATTATTAATAACTCTCTTGATAACTGAAACAGCATCTCCTTGTGTGGCACAACAGCTCTAATCACATCTTTAAAAAAATTAAATACACAAACAAAGAATCTGATTTAAAGGAGCCGTCTGTAAGAAATGTCCAAAACTGGTACTGCAGTCACTTTCAAAATATTGTTGAGCGGCGTGTACCCTCCCCCTCCTCCCCCCGACCAGAGGTTGCCAGGTAGGCTGCAGAATGCAGCCTACCGAGCTGGCAACCCGGATGCCGAAACAATACTGACTTCGTGATTGGGAGATAGGTGGAGGGTGGAGCTTCAGGCCAAAACAAAAAATGACAACATAAACATCAGTTGAGGGCTGCAACTCCTCTTTTTAAACTGGAATATCCTGGCTTGAGTGCTGTTGTCAGTGACATAAGTATTTGAAATTAACATGATTTTTAAATGTCTGTTGACATATCGGGGTCATTTTATGATTCGTTTTATTATTGCTCTTACATACAGCTCCTTTAATATTTAATCCGATTTCAAATCTGGTGAGGACTTTGATTTTTGTCAGGCTGTTAAATGAACCACTTCCTGTTCAGGCATGTAACCGAGCAACAATGATTTGAGCATGTTTTCTAAACCTGCCAACACAGAGCAGGTGGAAAGAAACCAAATTCTGCAGGGTCTGTACATCCCGCCCGGCTGAATCTTCCAGTGTCATGTGACTTCTACGAGCCGTTCAGAATTTCCATAGGTCGGCCTCCGCTGCTGAAACCACGCCCACAACCAACTCCGCCGGCTGGAGCGTCCACCATTGTTTGGAAGTGGTGTATCATGTGGCTGTTTCAACGAGGGACAGTAAACATTAGGTTTTGCATCGACACTTACCCTCATAAAAGGATCAGTACCCACAGCACGGAGCCGGCAACTGCACACGAGTCAGCGGTAAGTGACGTTATTTTTTTATGTTATTTATATTTGTTTACAAGTATGATATTTGCATGGGTCAAGTATTTAGCTTAGCTCCGGTGTTACTCCGTGTTACGGAGCTCTATTAGTACCGTAATACATTTTTCTTCTGTTTATGGTTTCAGATCTTCCAAGCAATGCACCTGAAGCTGTTCAATGACACCTTTAGAAGATGCACAGTCCTTCCTTGACCCAGTGCATGCATACATGTTATTTATATACAACTGTGGCAGGGTGGAGGAGCAGCAGCCACTCAGGTGATGGGTCACAGGTGTGTCCCATCAACCTCTCCACCCTGCCACAACAACTTATGTTTTATTTTTTTTAACAATGAAGTTGCCATTTGTCCCCTCCTTGAACCGCCACCTTACCGTGGTGGAGGGGTTTGAGCACCCAAATGATCCTAGGAGCTATGTTGTCCGGGGCTTAATGCCCCTGGTAGGGTCTCCCAAGGCAAACAGGTCCTAGGTGACGGGTCAGACAAAGAGCGGTTCAAAGCCCCTTATGAAGAAGAAAAGAGCAAGGAAGTTTACGTCGCCCGGACTGGCGTTACCGGGGCCCCACCCTGGAGCCAGGCCTGGGGTCGGGGCTCGCAGGCGAGCATCTGGTGGCCGGGTCTTGGCCCACGGGACCCGGCTGGGCACAGCCCGAACGAGCAACGTGGGCCCGCCCTCCCGTAGGCCCACCACCCGCGGGAGGGTTCATAAGGGGAAGGTGCCGTGTGATTTGGGTGGCAGCCGTGGGCGGGGGCCCCGGCGACCCAATCCCCGGACGACGACTCTGGCTTTAGGGACATGGAATGTCACCTCGCTGGGGGGGAAGGAGCCTGAGCTTGTGCAGGAGGCTGAGAGGTATCGACTAGAGATAGTCGGGCTCACCTCCACGCACAGCCTGGGCTCTGGAACCCAACTCCTTGAGAGAGGTTGGACTCTCTTCCACTCTGGAGTTGCCCATGGTGAGAGGCGGCGAGCTGGTGTGGGCTTGCTCATAGCTCCCCAGCTCAGCCGCCATGTGTTGGAGTTCTCCCCACTTAACGAGAGGGTCGCTTCCCTGCGCCTTCGGGTCGGGGATAGGTCTCTCACTGTTGTTTCGGCCTACGGGCCGAACGGCAGTGCAGAGTACCCAGCCTTCCTGGAGGCCCTGGGAGGGGTGCTGGAAAGTGCCCCAACTGGGGACTCCATCGTTCTGTTGGGGGACTTCAACGCTCACGTGGGCAGCGACAGTGTTACCTGGAGAGGTGTGATTGGGAGGAACGGCCTCCCCGATCTGAACCCGAGCGGTGTTCTGTTATTGGACTTCTGTGCTAGCCACAGTCTGTCCATAACGAACACCATGTTCGAGCATAAGGGTGTCCATCAGTGCACGTGGCACCAGGACACCCTAGGCCGGAGGTCAATGATCGACTTTGTTGTCGTTTCATCTGACCTCCGGCCGTATGTCTTGGACACTCGGGTGAAGAGAGGGGCTGAGCTGTCAACTGATCACCACCTGGTGGTGAGTTGGATCCGCTGGCAGGGGAGGAAGCTGGTCAGACCTGGAAGACCCAAGCGTATCGTGAGGGTCTGCTGGGAACGTCTGGCAGAGTCCCCTGTCAGGGAGGTCTTCAACTCCCACCTCCGGGAGAGCTTTGACCGGATTCCGAGGGAGGCCGGAGACATTGAGTCCGAATGGACCATGTTCTCCACTTCCATTGTTGACGCGGCCGTCCGGAGCTGCGGCCGTAAGGTCTCCGGCGCCTGTCGCGGCGGCAATCCCCGAACCCGGTGGTGGACACCGGAAGTAAGGGATGCCGTCAAGCTGAAGAAGGAGTCCTACCGAGCCTGGCTAGCTCGGCGGACTCCCGAGGCAGCTGACGGGTACCGGCAGGCCAAGCGGACTGCAGCCCGGGCGGTCGCGGAAGCAAAAACTCGGGTCTGGGAAAAGTTCGGGGAGGCCATGGAGGAGGACTACCGGTCGGCCTCGAGGAAATTCTGGCAAACCATCCGGCGCCTCAGGAGGGGGAAGCAGTGCTCCGCCAACACTGTTTACAGTGGAGGAGGGGAGCTGTTGACCTCGACTGGGGACATCGTCGGGCGGTGGAAGGAATACTTCGAGGATCTCCTCAATCCCGCTGACACGCCTTCCGTCGAGGAAGCAGAGGCTGAGGATTCAGAGGTTGATTCATTCATTACCCAAGCTGAAGTCACTGAGGTAGTTCGGAAGCTCCTCAGTGGCAAGGCACCGGGGGTGGATGAGATCCGCCCTGAGTACCTCAAGTCTCTGGATGTTGCGGGGCTGTCGTGGCTGACACGCCTCTGCAGCATCGCGTGGCAGTCGGGGACAGTGCCTCTGGACTGGCAGACCGGGGTGGTGGTCCCTCTCTTCAAAAAGGGGGACCGGAGGGTGTGTTCCAACTACCGGGGAATCACACTCCTCAGCCTCCCGGGGAAAGTCTATTCCAGGGTGCTGGAGAGGAGAATTCGGCCGGATAGTCGAACCTCGGATTCAAGAGGAACAATGCGGTTTTCGCCCTGGCCGTGGAACGCTGGACCAGCTCTACACCCTCCGCAGGGTGCTCGAGGGCGCATGGGAGTTTGCCCAACCAGTCCAAATGTGTTTTGTGGACTTGGAGAAGGCTTTCGACCGTGTCCCACGTGGCATCCTGTGGGGGGTGCTCCGAGAGTATGGGGTCGGAGGCCCTCTGCTGAGGGCTGTACGGTCCCTGTATGACCGGAGCAGGAGCTTGGTTCGCATTGCCGGCAGTAAGTCAGACCTGTTCCCGGTGCGTGTTGGACTCCGGCAGGGCTGCCCTTTGTCACCGGTTCTGTTCATTATTTTTATGGACAGAATTTCTAGGCGCAGCCAAGTGCCGGAGGGGGTACGGTTCGGGAGCCACTTGATTTCATCTCTGCTTTTTGCAGATGCCTGCCTGCCTGCCTGCCTGCCTGCCTGCCTGCCTGCCTGCCTGCCTGCAACCCTACATGACTCCCGGTTTTGGATTTTTGCCTGCCCCTTTTGGACTTGTTTGCCTGATCTGCCTGTCTGCCCGGTTTGACCCTCGCCTGTCTTTGACCAGTATTAAAGCCTCACGGACTCTGATTCTGCCTGGTGTTGTGCTTTTGGGTTCTCTGTCCTGTCTGAGCCGTGACATTTCCACTAAGGCATAGACTAGCCAGCCATACTAAATAAGTAGCCAGGGGGGGGGGGGGGGGGGGGGCTGTTGGTGGTGGTCACGTCGTAGCCACGACCGTATACACTGGTGTTAAATGTAGTAGTACATTACAGTGTACATAGTACAGTAGGTCCATATGTGAGAGAATATACAAGATCCCCTGTCAATCATGCAATAAAACTTACATCGGAGAAACAGGAAGAAGTTTCAACACGAGGAGAAAAGAACAGCAAAAGGAATGCGAAAAGGAGACGGAAAAAATTCAAACAAGAGCAATAAAAGAGAAGGTATTGCAAGAGACCCACAAGTCAGCCATAACAGACCACTGTAAAAGGGAAAATCATATCATGAACTGCGACAAAGCCAGAGTCATCCGCACTGACAAAAGACACCAGCGCTGGATTTTGGAGGCCATAGAAATAAGGAATACACTAGGTATACACTGGTCTTAAATGTAGTAGTAATAATAATAATAATAATAACATATTCATATTTATTTTCATTTATTGAAATAGTAAAAACATAAAATAAAAACAAAACAATAAAATATAGACAACTGAGGAGTCAAGTTCAACATTATTAAACAAAAATCCAGAATGCTACCAGTGGTACCCCCTGAAAAAACTAGGGATGCACCGAAATGAAAATTTGAGGCCGAAACTGAAGCGGAATAAAATGTAAAGACTTGGCTGAATACTGAGTACAGAATAGCCTACGGAATGCGGTTGTTCAGTTTTTCATTTATTTTTTTCACAATTGCATAGATAAAATTGCAATGACATTATTAACATAAAAACAGTAAACTAATGAGTTGAGCCACTGTCAAGCAGCTGGCGATGCTGTTGCTTAAATTGACCAAAAGGTGGCTCTCTAACATCACAGTTTGTTTACTGTGCGTGACTCTGACGCTGGTTGGTAATTAAGGAGTTAAAACTCACTCGCAACTTACGGGACTCAGTAGCCAGCAGAAACAGCAGTAGGAGCATTTATTACATTTATTAACTGTAGTACCGCTATTATGAGAGGTTATTTCCCACAGTATTAGCCTAAAGGGACTTAAGGCTGATTTATGGTCCCGCGTTACACCAACGCAGAGCCTACGGCGTAGGGTACGCGGCAGTACGCACCGTACGGTGCGCGTCGCCGCGTACCCTACGCCGTAGGCTCTGCGTCGATTTAACGCAGAACCATAATTCAGGCTTCACTCACTGCTGCAACGTGTTGCCTTTAGTCATTTCAATGAGAAGCACACCACAAAACACAGCATTGCATATTCAGCGCCGCACAGAGGCTCCCAAATGGAAATGATTATTGATTTCTGAATGAATGGATAGATACGTCGCTTATTTTTTGCATATTTTTTTTTTTTCTTTTCTGGCCTGGCGGGGGCTCTCATTATTATTACAACTCACTCGCCATTGCATCTTCTTTTATTTATTAGTGTAACTAATGAAGTGTATGAAAATACACTCTACACGTGTCGCAGGTGGTGCTAATTGAACGCTTGAAGAGAAGACTGGATTACCGGTAGAACGTTTTGGGCTGAACGATGCAACGCGGTTAAGCTTTCTTTTTAATACGAACTGATTAAACTGATTAAATTTTGTAGTGGGTATCCTGAGTAATAAGGATGTACTGTTTTTATGGTGACAAAAGAATCATCTGGTGAGCTCTGCTTGTTGATCCGAGTTCCGACACATTCACTCCGCTGAGCGCGCACACACACACGCACACACACGCACACACACACACACACACACCGCATGTCGGGGCCGCGGAGTTTCTGTATGAAGTCGGCGGTGATCAGAGTAATTTCTGGTACAAGCAGAGCGAATCACAACTTTAATGAGTGCGGTTCAGTTTGACATTATTGTCAGTCACAGTCACAGTTGAACATCTTACCAAAAAAAATGCAGATATAGCAAGAAAAGCTAGGGCTCTCAGAAAACAAGGCAAAATTCAGTCAACTTGGACTGTCAGTTGCAAAGTCTTCATTAAACCTTTGGGTGCAGCAGAAAATTCAAATGGGGTATACATCACTAACATTGATCAACTGGAAAAAATTGACAGAGACCAGTAATCTGTAGTGTTTCCATTCCTAGGGATGAAATGCTATTGTTATATGAATATTAGTCATGTGTGTACTTTTTACATGTACTACTGATGGAGATTGAACAGGATTTAGATCCAGATCTTAATCTTCTTAAGAACATTAGTGAAAACTGTCTATATCACACAGACAGTCAGTTCAATGCAAATATTACATATGAAAATGGTATATCTATTATTCATTTTAATAGTAGGAGTCTTTATGCACATTTTAATGATATAAAAGAGTATCTGAAGTTTTTTAGAAAATGCTTTTAGCATTGTTGCTGTTTCTGAAACCTGGATTAACAATGAGAAGGGTGCTGATTTTGCTTTAAATGGTTACAACTTCCATTACATCAGCAGAGAATCTGTAGTATGGTGGTGTTGCTCTGTTTGTAGATGATGGGTTATCTTACAAAGTTATTGATAAAATGTCATTGGTTGTGGACAATGTGATGGAGTGTATCACGATTGAGATTGACACTGAGAGAAAGAAAAAGGTAATGGTTAGCTGTGTGTACAGAAAACCTGGTTCTAATATTGAGTTATTTATAACCAATATGGAAATGTTATTTGGTACGCTAAAGCAGAGAGTAATTTATGTCTGTGGGGATTTCAACATTGATTTGTTGAATCCCCAAAAACATAAAAGGACAGATGATTTCATTGATGTCATGTATGGTATGAGTTTGTTTCCAACTATATCTAAACCTACCAGGATAACAACCCATAGTGCAACCTTAATTGATAACATTTTTACTAATAACGTGGATAATAACACAAGTGGTATATTGATAAATGACATCAGTGATCACCTGCCTGTCTTTGCAATTTATGAATGTAATTATAAGAAGAAGAGTGTGTTAAATGAAGTCAAATATAAGCGACTCAGATCTTCTGAATCCTTATCTGCATTCAAACACGAACTGTTGAAATACAACTGGAAAGGGGTATTTGAGGAAACTGAGGTTAATATAGCCTATGATAAATTTTTAGATATATTTATCAAACTTTATAATAAAAATTGCCCCATAAAACAATACAGTAACAAGAATAAATATGTAGATAATCCCTGGATTACCAAAGGATTACAAAACGCGTGTAAAAAAAAATTATTCATTATACAGGTTATTCATTAAGCAGAAGTCAGTTGAAGCAGAGTTAAAATATAAAAAATATACAAATAAATTATTAAATATTATGAGGTGCTTGTAGGAAAGACTACTATACAAGACTAGTAGATAAGAATAAAAATAACATTAAAGGAATATGGAACATATTAAATAGTGTCATTAGAAATAAACCAGCTGAGCTCACATACCCCGACCTTTTTGAGTACAGGGATAAGAAGATCACAAACATGAAAGATATTGTTGATGGGTTTAATCACTTTTTTGTAGGTGTTGGTCCAAATCTAGCCAAAGAAATAAAAGGAACAGGGAAGGTTGCTGAGGAGGTGGCTTGGGGGGAGAGAAACTCTAACTCAATCTCTCTGGAAACTGTGGACAAAGGGGAAATTATAGAAATTATAAAAAATAGCGCTAATAAAACATCTACTGATGGAAATGATATTGACATGGCATTGATAAAAAACATCATTGATGGGATCATTGATCCCCTTTCTCATATTTATAATCTTTCATTGAGATCAGGAGTATTTCCAGACCAAATTAAACTGGCTAAAGTTATCCCTGTACACAAAACGGGTGATAAACATCTATTTACCAATTACAGGCCTGTTTCCCTTCTGTCCCAGTTTTCTAAGATACTAGAAAAATTATTTTTGGTTCAATTGGACAGATTCATAGACGGCAATAAGTTGCTAAATGATGGGCAGTATGGGTTTAGATCATCAAGATCAACTTCCATGGCTTTGTTGGAGGTAGTAGAGGAGGTTACAAGTTGTATGGACAATAAGAAATATGCACTGGGTGTGTTTATTGACCTTAAAAAGGCATTCGACACAATTGATCATGGATTGTTGTTAGAAAAGATGGAGAGGTATGGGATTAGAGGGGCAGCACTAGACTGGCTGCATAGTTACATGAGTAATAGACATATAAACAGTTTGTACAAATTGGAACTTATAAATCATTGAGCCTAAACATTACCTGTGGTGTCCCCCAGGGGTCAGTACTAGGACCCACATTGTTCATCTTATATATTAATGATATTTTTATTAATATTTTATAATAATATATTTTTACAAATATTTTAAAACTGGTTGTTTTTGCTGATGACACAAATATTTTTTGTTTGGGGGATGATTTAAATCAACTCATAAAAATGGTTAACATTGAATTATCCAAATTAAAAGATTGGTTTGACAAAAACAAACTGTCACTAAATCTGAGTAAAACAAAGTTTATCATATTTGGAAATCGCAAAATAGATATAGAAATTAAAGTAGAAATAGATCAGGTAATGATTGAAAGAGTATATGAAGTTAAGTTTCTGGGTGTATTAATTGATTACAGACTTTGCTGGAAATCCCATACTAAATATGTGTGTTCCAAACTAGCAAGGACAATAGGGATACTGGGTAAAGCCAGACATATACTGGATAAGAAGCCATTGCACACTCTGTACTATGCACTTATTGAACCTTATTTATCATATTGTGTAGAAGTGTGGGATAGTAATTATAAAAGCACTTTAAAAAAGATTTGCACTTTACAAAAACGAGCAGTGAGGTTAATAAACGGAGCAGGATACCTAGATCATACGAATAATTTGTTTTTAAATTCTTATTTGCTCAAGTTTCCAGATTTGGTGAAATTCAAAACGGCACAGACCATGTTTAAAGCCTGGAATAATAGTTTACCTGGAAACATCCAAACGTTATTTAGGAAAAGAGATGGTATTCATGATTTACGGAATAAACACACTTTTAAACAGACAATGGCTCATACTACATTGAAATAGATGTGCATTTCAGTGTATGGTATAACACTCTGGAACAATCTTGATGAAAGTGTGAAGGTCTGCAAGAACATCAGGCTATTCAAACGCTGCTATAAGCAGATTCTCATACTGAACTACCAACATTTGATGTTATAATGACCATGATTTTTTATTTTTACTTTTTTTCATTGTCTTTTTTTCTTCTGTGCATGATGCTTTTCTTTCTTTTTTAGCAACTTTTATTATGGTGATTGTTTTTGTTTTTTTTCATTGACTTTTTTTCTTCTCTACTGTGCTTGATGCCTTTCGTTTTAGCTACTTTTATTATTGACTCACTTGTCCTTTAATTACTCTTATATTGACATACTTTTATATGTCAAGAAGAAGGGTATATACTGTATATATGTATTATTGCTGTTGTTATTATTATTATTATTATTATTATTATTATTGTTATTGCTATTATTATTCTTTTATATATCGGATATTCTTATATTGCAAGAAGGGGCCGGACTAGATAAGCATTTGCTTCTTCCTGTCCCTTCTTGAACAAAACTGGTTGTGCTTTATTATTGTTGTTGATGTATGGTGTGTTTTTTCTTTTTTATTGTTTTGTTCAAGATGAATAAAGATCAAATCAAATCAAATCAAAGTCTATGAGAAAAAACATTTAATTTTATTAAAATCAAAAAATAAAAAAAATAATAAAAATAAGCGTCATTAAAGTAGCCGGCTGGACCTAATCGAGTAGTCGGCTATATGGCCGGCAGCCGGCGCTTGTGGAAAGCCCTGCAGTTTGAAACAATTTAAAAAAGAAAAAAGACACTCACAAACCTTGAGCTGCCGTCTCCTTGACTACATTCGTCATCCTCCTCCTCAGATGGACAGAATGAATATGGAGGTGCTCCTTAGTTGAAAAACAGGAAGGCTCCACGGTCCACCGATACCAAACAGGAAATACTGTGCTCATGTTTTCATCATAGTTCCTCATTTATTAGAAAAAAGTGATCACAGACAGTGAGAATAGAGGAAATAACTGTTGTTTTACATAAAAACACAGAAACCTCAGACATGGGGACCAGCAGATGAAGACTCCACTCCAAACATTTCTGACCCGACTCATGAAAGGACTTTGAGACCATAAACCTCCACCAACTTCGTTCAGTTTTTGATGCTCCCTTTTTCCACGTCTCACCAGTGGGCCGTTTCTCCACTGAGATTTCTTCTTACCAGAGACGACCTTCACCCTAGTGGAGCCATGGACCAATGATATCTGAAGTTTTAGAGAGTCATTTTAGAACGTCATCATTCATCCAGGTCCATTCATCCATTCATCCAGACCATCCAGGTGTTTCCACCGAGTGTCAGACGTCCTCCAACATGTCAACACCAGACATCAATTCAGATCTCTGGTGGTAGTTGGAGTTTAAACACAACTCCAGCTGTTTAAACTTCAACAATCCAGCAGTTTTCATTCATTCCATCATCAGATATTGTAGGATCATTCACACTTGCAGACGGATGTTACTAAGGCCCTGTCACAATACTATCACTACCCCTAGTTTTCATCCCTACCCCTAAATTTTGCGTGTTCCTGTGAGGGTAGTGGTGTCCCAATTCCTCTTTCCACCTAGGGGTAGTGAAGAAAAGTAGTGTAGTGGCTATGAATCTTTCCCTACGGATCGAGTGTTTTCGAATGCTCACTAGTTTGATCTAGGGACAGAAAAATGTCCCAGAATGCCTTTCGTCGTCATTTGCGGACTGAATAAAAAAAAAAAACATGGCGGACGTTTCTTATTTTTTTGTGAATAAAATCTATATTTTGAGTTAGTTTCTGCATAAAAATGTGTTTTGATTACATTTCTAGCGAGAAATATATATTTTACTTTCATAATATTCACTCAGTGAATGTACATAATCACTCGCTTGCCCGTTGTTGCGAAGTCTTTTTCAAACCTCGCCAGAATAAAGTCTGATTTATGGTTCCGCGTTACACCAACGCAGGCCTACGGCATAGGTTACGTAACCTACGCCGTAGGCTCTGCGTCGATGTTACGCGGCGACGCGGGCCGTACGCCGTACCCTACGCCGTAGGCTCTGCTTCTGCTCCGGAGCCGGCAGGCAGAAATCTTGAAATTTTCGGAGCAAATTTCTTAACAGGCGTAGCTACAACTGTTAGATTTCATATATTAAACCAACATTTATCTTCCTAAATGATTTATTTCAGCCAGCAGTGATTCTCCACAGAGCTGCAGGTTTCTCTCCCGGGACGACGGCGCGGGTTGACCCAGCAATCATGTCTGTACTCGGGCTGCCGCTGCTCCGAGCCGGCGGCTCTTATCATCTCCGAAGACATCGGGTCAAATTTCTTAACAGGCGTTATTTGGATAAACTGAGCCCAGGTTGGGGATCTTAACGGTTACTTTTACGCCTGAAAAAATATTAAAACTTATATATATTAACAGCGCTACAGCTGAAATTAAAACAGCTTTTGGCTCTCAGCTTCCTGATCAGGGTAGGGTTGAAAACGAGGGGTAGGGGGAGAATTGGGACAGGACCCTGGGCCAAGTGCCCTAGATTTCAAGTGCCCTAAAATCTCCCCCTTCTTTTTTAGGGGTTAGGGAAGAAAGAAAAGTAGGGGGAGTATTGAGATTGGGCCTTAGACCAGGGGTATTCAACTAAAACTTCAATAGGTCCATTTAGAGAAAATCTACTCAAGCGAAGGTCCAGAACATCATAATATATATTATATATATATATATATATATATATATATATATATATATATATATATATATATATATATATATATATATATATATATGTGTGTGTGTGTATATTATCAAGTAGCCTCGTAGTTGTATCAACATCTGCATCTGACTGTTATATTAAACAAAGTACATTTCAAAATTATTTGCCACTTAACATGTGTACCTTGAATTACACGTATTTGTTTTTTCTTATTAAGTTAAAGAAGGACTGAAATAAAAAATAAAATAGATTTTATTTTATTTTTAAAAAGCTATCTTATTTTATTTCTCTACCAACAGTTTGAATTTCCCCTTTTCTTTGTTAATTGTCTCAACACATTTTTATAATAAATGGATATAAACACATCTTAACAATTGAACAGTTTTGCAGTTTCTCTTTCTTCCCCTCTTATAATCTTATGCCCCCACTTTCTGTCGTTCAGTGAGAAAACTGAGCTCTAATTTCTCCTGTCAGGACTTTAAATTTGGGCTGGATGGTGTCAGGTTCTCATACACATGTGAATGTGCTCATTGATGAGCCTGGAACGATATTTAGTTGTAATTATGTTCATTGTGGAGAAAGCTGCCTCAGAGCTGTATGTGGACCCAAACATGGGCAGGATGTTTTAAGATGATCAGCTTATTTTCTGTCAGTACGTGCACATGCAGCGATTCAAACTGGTTGGAGATCATTTGCACACATCGTACTGACTTTTAAACTGCATGTGAACACCTTAAATCAGTCAAGTAATCTGATCAGACTGGATTAATCAACCCGCTTGCAGCACCTAGATAAGCCAGTCGCAACCGCCTTGTTAATGCCATGTGTACGGAGACATGGATATTACAGTCTGCGCATGCTCGAGAATTTCCCCCGGGTGGGGTTTTCCCCCGGGGGAGGGGATTCACCCGGAAGTGAAAGGAGACGACGCAACGCTGCCATGGATCTATTAGTAGCTCCCTGGGGTGTCGTGTGACTGCTTCAGGGGTGTCGTCAAAATATTTCCTATTCTGACATTTCATATATAAATACTGTATTTTCGCGACCATACGGGCGCCGTGTGAAAAGGCATAGTCTCAGTCTTGTGTCATTTCTGTATTTAAAACACACACGGCGCACCGACCGAAACGGCACACACACAAGAACACACACACACACACACACACAAGCACAGGAGTGTGCGTATTTAAAAATACAGCGGGAGCAAAACTTTGTTTGATTGTAGGCTACTTTATTTCAGTTTTTACATTAATCAAACCCATTAAGTCTCATCCTCTGTTTCTGCATTAAAGAGCTCCGCTAAATCAGCTGTGCCAGTCCGAATTCCTCGCTGTCAGAGTCACGTTCCGTGCCGTGCGGTGCCTCGGAAATGCACGCTTTTGCAAAAGCTCGCAAAATAATCCCAGCAGACACGTTAGCCCACGCATCAACAATCAATCTGCAAACTGTGGCATAAAAAAAAACAAAATACGCCGTACCCTACGCCGTAGGCTGCGTCTATTTAACGCGGACCTAATGCCGCGTTCCATTTATCCTCGGAAGTGGGGATTTCCCAGTCCCCAGTCGGAATTTTCAACTGGAACGCCCCTCAAAGTGGGGTTTCCCACTGGGAAAGTGGGAGAGTCTTCACCACCCCCGAGTTACCATTCCAAGATGGCTGCCATTCCCAGTTCCCACTTCCGATTTCCGAGGTAAATGGAACGCGGCATAAACTCCGGAACCGGCAGACATAAATCTCTAAATTTCGGAGCAAATTTCTTAACAGGCGTAGCTACAACTGTTAGATTTCATCTATTAAACCAACATCTTCCTAAATGATTTATTTCAGCCGGCGTGATTCTCAACAGAGCAGCGTCCCAGAGAGAGTTTCTCTCCCGGGGCTGACGCAGCAGCTTAACCCGGCGGACACGTCTCTTCTCGGGCTGTGAGCTGAGGCTGCTCCCCGGGGGCGGCGGCTCTTCTCATCTCCGAAAACATCGGGTCAAATTTCTTAACAGGCGTTATTTGGATAAACTAAGCCCCGGTTGCGGATCTTAAGGTTACCTTTATACCTGAAAAAATATTAAAACTTAATAAAGTGCCATATTAACAGCGCTACAGCTGAAATTAAAACAGCTTTTGGCTCTCTGCTTCCTGATCAGGTTAGGGATGAAAACGAGGGGGAGTAGGAGAAATGGGACAGGCACCTGGGCCAAGTACCCTAGATCTCAAGTGCCCTAAAATCTCCCCCTTCTTTTTTAGGGGTTAGGGAAGAAAAGAAGTGCGAGTGGAGAAAAGAAGGGCGAGTGAAGGAGAATTGGGATTGGCCCTTAGAATGCACTTTCCTTGTTGTTAAGCGGAGGTCAACCGGAAGTGGCTCTTTGTTGAAATGGTTACCATGGTTACCTCGGGTACAGCGCCACCTAGCGTCACGGAGTCAGCCATGCTCTGGTTACAGTGGTTTATTCAATCTGATTCAGTCTGATCTCAGAACAGCATGTGTAATCAGACAAGTTGATCCAATCTTCTGCATGTCATTATCTGATCAGATCTCCAACCACCTTGAATCGCTGCATGTGCACGTACTGTGTGACTCCAGTTCAGACTTGAGTGGTAAACGACAGAGCCCACCGACTGAGCGGCAGCCGACCTCCCCGCGCGCGTCCCCGCGTCGGCTGACGCTCGGTCGAGTGGTTCCTCCGGCTTTCCGACCCGCCTCCGCAGCGCAGCTCCCTCGGGAGCCACGTCTCCTTCTCGGTAGTGAGCCGGAGTCTCCCCCTTCCGCCCCAGGTGTCCCGCAACGGAGCTGCCGCCGAGCAATTCACGCGCCTCCCTTCCCCCTTAACTTCTCATGGTGGCCTCAATTACGTCCGCCTTAAACCTGAATTATGTTTCCACGTTAAATCGATGCAGAGCCTACGCCATAGGGTACCGCGTAGGGTACGCGGCGATGCGCACCGTAGGCTCTGCGTTGGTGTAACGCGGAACCATAAATCAGCCTTTACAATAATACAATGGGCGCATTGCGTCATTGGTCGCCGGTACACGGATTTGATTGGCTGAGCAGCATCATGTGGGATGGCTTAACTCGTATGCAATTGGTCTGTAAGGTCTGCTAAACAAATACCGTAAAAGAATAGTAAAGCTGCGCTGGTTAAAATAGAAGTGCCCCGTCAAAATATAGAATCCCTCGATAATTTATTGATTACAGGTCTGGGTCCGTGCAGGACGGCGTCTGGGTCCGGACCCGGACCACGGTCCGCCAGTTAGTGACCTCTGAGTTAGACCGATATGCAAACGATAAGCACAGCAGAGGATGTACTTCCTGCGGCAGCTGAAGAAATTCAACCTGCCAAAGACAATGATGGTGCAGTTTTACACGGCCATCATTGAGTCCATCCTCACCTCCTCCATCACCATCTGGTACGCTGCTGCCACTGTAAAGGACAGGAGCAGGCTGCAGCGTATCATCCGCTCTGCAGAGAAGGTGATTGGCTGCAATCTCCCATCTCTCCAGGACCTGCACGCCTCCAGGACCCTGAAGCGTGCAGGAAAGATTGCAGCAGACCCCTCCCACCCCGGACACAAACTGTTCCAGACTCTTCCCTCTGGCAGGAGGCCGCGGTCCATCAGGACCAAAACCTCACGCCATAAAAACAGTTTTTTCCCGTCTGCAGCTGTCCTCGTCAACAAGGCCCCGGTCCCCCCTCCCCCCCCCCCGACGTTACATTAACGTAAAAACTCCAATCCTGTAACTTTTGCACAGACTCTATCCTAAGTTCCTAAGTCACTTTTGTACAGACTCACCCGGCACTTTAAAACCTCATTTTGTACATTTCCGGTCTACATTTTATTTTACTGTTTATACTTTTTATTGTTTATACATTTAATTTTATTTTATCTCTTATATATTTGTTTTTATATTTGTATTGTGTTGCACCAATCCCCAAAACAAATTCCTCATGTGAAAACTTGGCAATAAACCCTTTTCTGATTCTGATTCTGATTCTGAACTGTGGGTCCAGGGCAGGGGGGGTATATAAACATATATATATGTTATGGTTAATGTAGAAAAAACGGCTATTTTGCAAAATAGACGTTTTTTCACACACACATTCGCACACCGGTTGTCGGCGGAGCTGCCACACAACGGCGCTGGCCTGACAACCGGAAGCAGCTGGGGGATTCAGTTACTTGCCCAAGGACACTTTGGTGACACAAGAGGAACTAGGGTTCGAACCACCCTTCAGGTTCATGGGCGAATGCTCTACCGACCAGGGGCGTCTCTAGGATTGTGACACATCTGGGGCTTAGCCCTGAAAAGTTTATGTTGTGCGCGCTTAGAGCGCGCGCCCGAAAATTTTGGACATAGAGACATTGATTTATCACGTACAATTAAGTCTCTGCATTAATTCTGACTCTACGAAGAGATCTATCTATCTATCTATCTATCTACAGTGGGGAGAAGTATTTGATACACTGCCGATTTTGCAGGTTTTCCCACTTGAAAAGCATGTAGAAGTATGTAATTTTTATCATAGGTACTCTTCAACTGTGAGTGATGGAATCTAAAAAAAAATCCAGAAAATCACATTGTATGATTTTTAAGTAATTAATTTGCATTTTATTGCATGACATAAGTATTTGATACATCAGAAAAACAGAACTTAATATTTGGTACAGAAACCTTGGTTTGCAATTACAGAGATCAGACGTTTCCTGTAGTTCTTGACCAGGTTTGCACACACTGCAGCAGGGATTTTGGCCCACTCCTCCATACAGATCTTCTCCAGATCCTTCAGGTTTCGGGGCTGTCGCTGGGCAATACGGACTTTCAGCTCCCTCCAAATATTTTCTATTGGGTTCAGGTCTGGAGACTGGCTAGGCCACTACAGGACCTTGAAATGCTTCTTACGGAGCCACTCCTTAGTTGCCCTGGCTGTGTGTTTCGGGTCGTTGTCATGCTGGAAGACCCAGCCACGACCCATCTTCAATGCTCTTACTGAGGGAAGGAGGTTGTTGGCCAAGATCTCGCGATACATGGCCCCATCCATCCTCCCCTCAATACGGTGCAGTCGTCCTGTCCCCTTTGCAGAAAAGCATCCCCAAAGAATGATGTTTCCACCTCCATGCTTCACGGTTGGGATGGTGTTCTTGGGGTTGTACTCATCCTTCTTCTTCCTCCAAACACGGCGAATGGAGTTTAGACCAAAAAGCTCTATTTTAGTCTCATCAGACCACATGACCTTCTCCCATTCCTCCTCTGGATCATCCAGATGGTCATTGGCAAACTTCAGACGGGCCTTGACATGCACTGGCTTGAGCAGGGGGACCTTGCGTGCGCTGCAGGATTTTAATCCATGACGGTGTAGTGTGTTACTAATGGTTTTCTTTGAGACTGTGGTCCCAGCTCTCTTCAGGTCATTGACCAGGTCCTGCCGTGTAGTTCTGGGCTGATCCCTCACATTCCTCATGATCATTGATGCCCCACGAGGTGAGATTTTGCATGGAGCCCCAGACCGAGGGAGATTGACCGTCATCTTGAACTTCTTCCATTTTCTAATAATTGCGCCAACAGTTGTTGCCTTCTCACCAAGCTGCTTGCCTATTGTCCTGTAGCCCATCCCAGCCTTGTGCAGGTCCACAATTTTATCCCTGATGTCCTTACACAGCTCTCTGGTCTTGGCCATTGTGGAGAGGTGGAGTTTGTTTGATTGAGTGTGTGGACAGGTGTCTTTATACAGGTTACGAGTTCAAACAGGTGCAGTTAATACAGGTAATGAGTGGAGAACAGGAGGGCTTCTTAAAGAAGAACTAACAGGTCTGTGAGAGCCGGAAGTCTTACTGGTTGACAGGTGATCAAATACTTATGTCATGCAATAAAATGCTAATTAATTACTTAAAAATCATACAATGTGATTTTCTGGATTTTCTTTTTTTAGATTCTGTCACTCACAGTTGAAGAGTACCTATGATAAAAATTACAGACTTCTACATGCTTTGCTCACTCACTCATCTTTTCCCGCTTTATCCGTTCCCGGGTCGCGGGGGCAGCAGCCTCAGCAGGGATGCCCAGACTTCCCGTCACCCCAACACTTCCTCCAGCTCTTCCGGGGGGAGTCCGAGGCGTTCCCAGGCCAGCCGAGAGACATAGGCTGCGTCCCAATACTCCCCCTCGCCCTCGTTTTCTTCACTAACCCTAACTTCCTCTTTTCACCTAGGGGGAGGGGGCATAACGAGGGCTAGGGGCTGAGAATAGCCCCTTCAAATCGAGGGATTTCAGATGCTGACTTGGCGAGCGAGGGGGTATGAAAATTTCCCAGAATGCTTTTCGTCGTCATTTGCGGACTGAATCAAAAAAAAAAACATGGCGGACATTTCTTGTTTTTTTGGGAATAAAATCAATATTTTGAGTTAGTTTCTGCATAAAAATGCGTTTTGATTACATTTCCTTTTGCAAACCGATATTTTACTTTCATAATATTCACTCAGTGAATGTACATAATCCCTTTTTTGTCCGTTGTTCGCTAAGATCGCGCCGGAATATGGTTACGTAACCTACGTAAGCGACGCCGTAGGTTACGTAAACTACGCCATAGGCTGCGTCTATTTAACGCGGACCTAAACTCCGGAGCCGGCAGACAGAAATCTCTAAATTTCGGAGCAAATTTCTTAACAGGCGTAGCTACAACTGTTAGATTTCATCTATTAAACCAACATCTTCCTAAATGATTTATTTCAGCCAGCATAATTCTCAACAGAGCTGCGTCCCAGGAGAGAGTTTCTCTCTCGGGACGACGCAGCAGCTTGACCCGGCAGACACGTCTCTTCTCGGGCTGTGAGCTGCTGCTGCTCCCCGGGGGCGGCGGCTCTTCTCATCTCCGAAAACATCGGGTCAAATTTCTTAACAGGCGTTATTTGGATAAACTGAGCCCCGGTTGCGGATCTTAAGGTTACCTTTATACCTGAAAAAATATTAAAACTTAATAAACGCCGTAGGTTACGTAAGCTACGCCGTAGGCTGCGTCTATTTAAAGCTCGCCAACCGAGGAAAAGGAAAAAGGAAACGTTTTTTTTTGAGTCAAATGGCGACCCGCAAAGAGCAGGAGGATATTGAAAAGAAAACCCACAAATGTAAGTATAATGTCCCATGGAATTAAAAAAAAAAGTTTTGTAATCACAGTGCTTTTGTAGTGCTTTTGCGTTTGTATGAACAGTACATAGAAATACCGGCTAGATAACGTTGCCGTGTCCTGTTAACTACTCGTTAACTCTCATATTTTCTACAAATTTGTTGGATATTTCACATTACTATAAGGCAGCAACGTTACTTGGGGGGGGGGGGTTACGAAGTAATAACGTTGCTTGCTGCCTTGTTATCATAGTTCAAACGTTTTCTTTTTGTTGTTTGTTTGTTTTTTTTTTTACGAGGACGTTTGTGCATTGCGGTAATCACATTTCATCCGGCCCGGATCAGGTCCGACACCTAATAAGCTTTAGGGCTATCAACGAGGAGAATTTTACTAAGAAGAAATATGCTGCTAAACCACTGTGGGAGTGAGTGATCTAGCTGTCTGCTTGCAGAATATCTGTGATGGGGTCCTTAACCATGGTATAACTACTATTCATCACTGTTTTCTGTTACAGGAAACTCATCAAAGAGCTGGAACTGGAGGGGAAGGTGACCACAGCACAAATTGGCAAAAAATTGGAAAATCTTAAAAAAAAATATAAGGTAAGCAATGGTTATGGTTATGGTAAGTAATGTAATGAAATGTATCTGTAAATGTATTATCTGCTGAAGAGATGATGCTTAACAAAAAAAAAATACATGTAAAGTATTTATTAATAATCTTCTGTAAATTGTGTGTGTGTGTGTCTTATGCAGGACCTCAAAACCCCTAAAACCGGCTCCGAGACAGACAGTGGGGATGCCACAGCAGCCTCATGGCCTTTCTACAAAGAGATGCATGAGGTTTTGGGGTCCAGACCTTCAATCCAGCCTCCATGTTTGTTGGCGTCTTATGAAGATCCCACGCAAATACTCATGGTAAGTTTAGCAGTAAAAAAGCACAATCTTATTCCCCAGTCCTTCTTCCTATAGCTAGCTTGTGCTACGACCGGTGGTTCTAACTGTTATTTTCTTTTCAGAACATAATCGACCCTCCATCCTCACCGGTGTCCTCTCTGACAAATTCAGAGGAAAGCACAGAGGTAATTTTTATTTATACAGTGATAATTAACCTGGTATGATGTTGTGGGTGTGTATGATAGTCCAGTCATGTGTGTAATCAACATGTGTATCCATCTTTTTTTTATCTCAGAACACTGGAAGACGCCAGCACATCGGCCTCAAGCTCTGCCTCACCAGCTGGAAGAGGAAGCTGGAAGCTTCAGGCATCAGGTCCACTTTCCCCCCGATCCCCCAAAAAAAAGAAATTCTCTATGCAGGACTTCATTCAAGCTGAGGACAGAGAAGACAGAAGATGTCAAAAGAATGTAGAACACATGGACAGGTTTCTGAACCTTTAAGAGAAAATGGTGGACCAGACACCTCATCAGCAGTAGCAGCACATACACTGCAATTTTTTTTTTTTGTACATATTTCTGTGCAAATTTTTTTATATGGAACGGCACCTTTCTTTGTTTTGCGTGCAATGTTCACTTTTTTCTTTTTAAAAATTGTATTTGAATATAGCAAATAAAGCCTTTTTTACTGCAGATTCTCTCACTATCCTTATTTTACTATTGATCTTGTTGTACAGTTTATAATTTGAGACATTACCTTACTTTGAGAAACCCCAGAAGAGAAAACTGTTGTGTAACAAGTTTTATTAGACAATTTAAAAGTATTTCCAAGTGAGTAAAACCACACAAGTACAAAACTATATGAAGAACACATGGACAGGTTCCTGAACCTTTTAGAGAAAATGGTGGACAGGACACCTCATCAGCAGTAGCAGCACATACACTGCAAACTTTTTTTTTTGTAAATATTTCTGTGCACATTTTTTTATATGGAATATAAGTGCCATATTAACAGAGCTACAGCTGAAATTAAAACAGCTTTTGGCTCTCAGCTTCCTGATCAGGGTAGGGATGGAAACGAGGGGTAGGGGGAGAATTGGGACAGGCACCTGGGCCAAGTGCCCTAGATCTCAAGTGCCCTAAAATCTCCCCCTTCTTTTTTAGGGCTTAGGGAAGAAAAGAAGTGCGAGTGGAGAAAAGAAGGGCGATTGAAGGAGAATTGGGATTGGCCCATAGTCTCTCCAGCGTGTCCTGGGCTTTGCAAGTGGGAAAACCTGCAAAATCGGCAGTGTATCAAATACTAGTTCTCCCCACTGTATCTAGTATCTATTTGTCCGTTACATACAGATGCTAATAAAAGATCGTTTTTCTCATGTAATATCAACTAGCTTCTAGCTAGCTAACTACATTCCCTCTATAGTTCAAGCTGCAACACTCTTTTCAAAATTGTATTTCACATACATTTTTACATCCACATAATTTCTATTCCCATTACCTCTTTTATTGCTGACCACCTTTGGGGAGTAAAACGTGGAAATCTTTTTCTGTGACATCCCAAATACAAGTCATCTGAACAGCTTTCTGCCTGCTGCCTGCTGTTTTGACTCACGACGTGCGTCGTGCGACCTGGAGGTGTTAACCACTTGTGCGCCAAAGCCAAAGAAGTGGCTTGAAAAATAAATAAATAATAATAATAAAACTAATAATTTTTAATTGAATTGTTACTCAAATCTGTCCACTGTTTTATCTAAGCATCAACATAAGAGGACCATAGATTAACCTAAACACAAAAAAAAAAAAAAAAAATTAAATTCATATTCGGGGCTAATTAAAAAACATCCGGGGCTTTAGCCCCAAATGTTTTAGCCTAGGGACGCCACTGCTACCGACTGAGCCACCTTCCCCTTGTGCAATATTGCACAAGTTATTGCACTGTCCTGGTTATTGCACAGTTATTGTACACTGACTGATCCCCCAGAGTCTCTTCTCCTTATATGAATATGAATATATATATATATATATATATATATATATATATATATATATATATATATATATATATATGTGCAAAATAACCGGCAGGGCGGTGAATATGTAAAATAGCCGGCCAAACAGTGAATGTGTAAAATAGCCAGCTAAATGCAAAATAACCGTCAGGGCGGCTAATGTAGAAAAACGGCTATTTTGCAAAGTACATCAGTTAGTGTACAATAACTGCAATAACCAGGACAGTGCAATAACTTATAAGGGGAAGGTGGCTCAGTCGGTAGAGCGTTCGCCCATGAACCTGAAGGGTGGTTCCAACTCTAGTTCCTCTTGTGTCACCAAAGTGTCCTTGGGCAAGTAACTGAATCCCCCAGCTGCTTCCGGTTGTCAGGCCAGCGCCGTTGTGTGGCAGCTCCGCCGACAAAACCGGTGTGCGAATGTGTGTGTGAAAAAACTTCTATTTTGCAAAATAGCCGTATTTTCTACATTAACCGTAACATATATATATGTTTATATACCCCCCCTGCCCTGGACCCACAGTTTGCATATCGGTCTAACTCAGAGGTCACTAACTGGCGGACCGTGGTCCGGGTCCGGACCCAGACGCCGTCCTGCACGGACCCAGACCTGTAATCAATAAATTATTGAGGGATTCTATATTTTGACGGGGCACTTCTATTTTAACCAGCGCAGCTTTACTATTCTTTTACGGTATTTGTTTAGCAGACCTTACAGACCAATTGCATACGAGTTAAGCCATCCCACATGATGCTGCTCAGCCAATCAAATCCGTGTACCGGCGCCCAATGACGCAATGCGCCCATTGTATTATTGTAAAGGCTGATTTATGGTTCTGCGTTACACCAACGCAGAGCCTACGGTGCGCATCGCCGCGTACCCTACGCGGTACCCTATGGCGTAGGCTCTGCGTCGATTTAACATGGAAACATAATTCAGGTTTAAGGCGGACGTAATTGAGGCCACCATGAGAAGTTAAGGGGGAAGGGAGGCGCGTGAATTGCTCGGCGGCAGCTCCGTTGCGGGACACCTGGGGCGGAAGGGGGAGACTCCGGCTCACTACCGAGAAGGAGACGTGGCTCCCGAGGGAGCTGCGCTGCGGAGGCGGGTCGGAAAGCCGGAGGAACCACTCGACCGAGCGTCAGCCGACGCGGGGACGCGCGCGGGGAGGTCGGCTGCCGCTCAGTCGGTGGGCTCTGTCGTTTACCACTCAAGTCTGAACTGGAGTCACAGAAAATAAGCTGATCATCTTAAAACATCCTGCCCATGTTTGGGTCCACATACAGCTCTGAGGCAGCTTTCTCCACAATGAACATAATTACAACTAAATATCGTTCCAGGCTCACCAATGAGCACATTCACATGTGTATGAGAACCTGACACCATCCAGCCCATATTTAAAGTCCTGACAGGAGAAATTAGATCTCAGTTCTCTCACTGAACGACAGGAAGTGGGGGCATAAGATTATAAGAGGGGAAGAAAGAGAAACTGCAAAACTGTTCAATTGTTAAGATGTGTTCATATTCATTTATTATAAAAATGTGTTGAGACAATTAACAAAGAAAAGGGGAAATTCAAACTGTTGGTAGAGAAATAAAATAAGATAGCTTTTTAAAAATAAAATAAAATCTATTTTATTTTTTATTTCAGTCCTTCTTTAACTTAATAAGAATACATACATACTGTACATACGTACGTACGTATATATATATATATATATATATATATATATATATATTCATATTCATATACAGAGAAGAGACTCTGGGGGATCAGTCAGTGTACAATAACTGTGCAATAACCAGGACAGTGCAATATTGCACAAGGGGAAGGTGGCTCAGTCGGTAGAGCGTTTGCCCATGACCCTGAAGGGTGGTTCGAACCCTAGTTCCTCTTGTGTCACCAAAGTGTCCTTGGGCAAGTAACTGAATCCCCCAGCTGCTTCCGGTTGTCAGGCCAGCGCCGTTGTGTGGCAGCTCCGCCGACAACCGGTGTGTGAATGTGTGTGTGAAAAAAACACGGACTGCTATATTGCGGGACTAACGGTCTAAGGTCCGTCTCTGAACAACCACACGTGGTTCCTACGCTCTGCGTGACATCATTACATCACCTTGACAGACGGCCAAAACAGCCGCGATGAATATCTGCTACTATTCATTTCATGCTGTTGAGAATTCTGCACTAAGGTTAAGCCAAAATGTATTTTAATTTTCTTATTAATTGTGAATTTGGTTGGATGTCATTCAACTTTTGAACCTAGTAGGTAAACTACCTCCTTTTGAAGTGAAATGTATTTATTTTTGTTATTGCACTATTTTTCACTTTTGTTTTAGTTTACAATTTCATGTTTCTCCATTTTGTGGCACCGGTGCTGATAAACTTTGTTTATATCCAATGATACCGTCAGTGAACAAAAAAATATGTCCATGTTGGAGAGAATGGACAATAAAAGAAACTTGGAACAATTTGAGTTTTAGTCCTCTTTTTTTTTTTTATTAATTCAGTCGGGGAAAAATCGGGATCGGCAGATACTCAAACTCAAGTGATCGGGATCGGATCGGGAGCTGAAAAATCCTGATCATGCCAACCCTAATATATAGTCAGTTGTGATTCCGTTGTCTGGAATAAAGTCTTGTTTACCAACCTCTGGAGTCGTGCTTCATCCTGCCCATGATATATACATTTCAGAAAAAGCGATAAAATCAAGTCTAAACATGTCCAAGCAGAAATAAATGTAAACGTGAGCCGGACAGCTCTGTGTGAAGTCCCGGTTTAAACTCAATTATAGGCGGGGCCTGAAGTTAGTTTATACAGTGGGGAAGTCTGACTGGAGGGGACGCGCGGGCACGAGTGGGGATGAGCCACCTTTTTTTTTTTTTTTTAAATTTAAATCTTGAAATACAATGAAAGATTAAGATCTAAGGGCTGTTGGTGGTGGTCATGTCGTAGCCAAGATCGTATACACTGGTCTTAAATGTAATAATAATAATAATAATAATAATAATAACATATTCATATTTATTTTCATTTATTGAAATAGTAAAAACATAAAATAAAAACAAAACAATAAAATATAGACAACTGAGGAGTCAAGTTCAACATTATTAAACAAAACTGTACTGTGCGCGTCGCCGCGTACCCTACGCCGTAGGCTCTGCGTCGATTTAACGCAGAACCATAATTCAGGCTTCACTCACTGCCGCAACGTGTTGCCTTTAGTCATTTCAATGAGAAGCACACCGCAAAACACAGCATTGCATATTCAGCGCCGCACTAGGCTCCCAAATGGAAATGATTATTGATTTCTGAATGAATGGATAGATACGTCGCTTATTTTTCTTTCTGGCCTGGCGGGGGCTCTCATTGGCCTGGCGGGGCCAAGCCTGTACAATTGTAGGAAACGCTCTAATATCATTATTATTACAACTCACTCGCCATTGCATCTTCTTTTATTCATTAGTGTAACTAATGAAATGTATGAAAATACACTCTACACGTGTCGCAGGTGGTGCTAATTGAACGCTTGAAGAGAAGACTGGATTACCGGTAGAACGTTTTGGGCTAAACGATGCAACGTGGTTAGGCTTTCTTTTTAATACGAACTGATTAAATTTTGTAGTGGGTAGCCTGAGTAATAAGGACGTACCGTTTTTATGGTGACAAAAGAATCATCTGGTGAGCTCTGCTTGTTGATCCGAGTTCCGACACATTCACTCCGCTGAGCGCGCACACACACACGCACACACACACGCACGCACACACACACACACACCGCATGTCGGGGCCGCGGAGTTTCTCTATGAAGTCGGCGGTGATCAGAGTAATTTCTGGTACAAGCAGAGCGAATCACAACTTTAATGAGTGCGGTTCAGTTTGACATTATTGTCAGTCTATGAGAAGAACATTTAATTTTATTAAAATCGAAAAATAATATTTATAGGCTATAAAAATAAGCGTCATTAAAGTAGCCGGCTGGACCTAATCGAGTAGTCGGCTATGGCCGGCAGCCGTGTTCTGCCATTTTTTGCTGCTTTGCCAAAAAATGCTACCTAATGGTTTTCTACCTTTGTAGAGCTACAATTTTATTGTGTTTAACTCCCTAAACCACGTCCTTTTCCCCCAAGTGGTCCTTGTCTCTTGCCAGGCCGTCATTGTAAATAAGAATGTGTTATTAATGACCTGCCTGGTTAAATAAAGGTGAATAGCCGAATGAATATCAAATAAAGCGATAGAATTGTTTTTTTTTCTCTCTTTATCGTATAATTTTCGCATAGTTCAATACAATTCATGTCATGGGTAATGTATTTTGAAGGATCAAATACTCGACATCCCATATTATCCTTTTTACATCGTGCAAGAAATGATTGGCCTCGCAATCAAACTTTGAAAATCGACTGTGCGCATGCGCAGAACCACAAAGTAGCATTTTCTGGCAGGGAGCATGGAATGGCAGAACACCGGCGCTTGTGGAAAGCCCTGAGTATAAAGGGTTCAGTCTTTCTGTGGATGAATTTGCACTTGTGTATGTGAAACCTTGCTAAAAGTAAAGACAGATTTTTAAAAAAGAAAGCGTCACTGTCTTTGTGATTAAAATTATGAAAACTAAAAATAACATTCTTATAATAAAGATGAAAATCAAAAAAGACAGAATCAGCAATAAACCTGTGGACGTCCCTCCAGAATTTATAAGTGAATTCCCATGACCAGAATAAGTGAGAATATGTTTCAGGATGCCTTTGCCAAAAAGAACAATTAACATCTATATCATTCTTAAATTTTGATAAATATTGTTTTGTAGGGTAGAATTTGTGTATCAATTTAAAAGAGATCTCTTTGACTTTATTTGTTAGAAAGAATCTTTGTGGTAACGACCAAACTTTTGTCCACTCAATATCCGTCACGAAATTGACCCAATAAAATGTGGCTGGTGGAATGGAAGTTAAGCCATCCTGAAACAAGACTCTTACTTTGGCATTCGGAAGCTTACCAGATGAAAAGCAAACACAACCAAGAGAATGCATGATAGGGGAGAAGAACTGTAGGAGCACCTGAATAACATGCACAGACCAGAAGGAATATAATCTAATACGACTGAAAATTCTCTAGGTGTTATTGGTACATTATATCTCATTAGAAATTCAGGCAATTATACAACAACCCATCTTTTTTGAACAATTGACTAACTAAAACAATTCCATTGTCAAACCATTTATCCAAAAATTATGTTTTGTTTTTGTAAACAATATCACAGTTGTTCCAAATGAATCAACTTTGCAGAGAGAAATTGGGTTTTAAATCAATGTCCATGCTAAGAGAACCTGTTGACGGAAGTTGAAGAAATACACTCATCAATGTCAATTATTTCGTTTAATGACAGAGATGAAGAAGCCCTGCTGAAAAAGTAAACAATAAACATGAGCAGGCTGAATCTCACACTCAAATAATATAGGAATTTGTTTAAAAGACATTATAAGTAATCAAATCCTGAAATAAAATAATAACAAAATAAAGTAACAAAAACTATACCATTAGTTTCATGTAACTAATGAGCAATATATTGTGGAGAGCTCCCAACCAACACTACGTGCACATGGATCTATAATATGTACGTGCATCTCTGAATGAACATGAACCCCACACACAACAACCATGCCGTTACTTCCCTCTACAGAACGGTAAAGCTCACAACATACTGCCCCCTAGTGGACGGCATAAAACCATTCAGAAGTGAGAAAGTTTTAGTGATATTTTTGGAATGCTATAATTACAGAGCAGCAGGACATTAAGGCCACCTAAATTTTAGAATACGTGGTGAGAAATAAAATTCCAAATAGATGTTGGGTTCTTCAACAAGTTTTTGATCCAATTTATCTCGAAGGTATTAAATAAAATCAATAACAATTCGAACCACCTTTGTCATAAGAGCATAAGAGTGACAGATTTTTCGCAAGTAATGGGTTTGGTTTTTCGATAAAAAATGGTGTAATATTTTATCAATTGGTTTACAGGTTGTGTTATCAACATGCAAGGACTGGGCAGCATAGGTTGTGATGAGCCACTTTTTTTTTTTATTTAACATTTGCAAAAAGTACAATGATTACATATCTTCATATATCTTCACATTATGCAATGTCAAGTTGAACTATAACATATAAAGAATATAAATCAAATAAAATACAAAACCAAAAGCACAACACATTATAACCAGCCAGGGGGGGATGAAATTATAACAGTAAACCAAAACTGTGGCCGGGTGGAGAGGTTGACGGGACACGCACCTGTGTCCCATCCGCCTGAGTGGCTGAAATAAGAAATGAAAAGGGTCTGCACAAAACTCTGTGTCTCTCCGTCCTTCGGTCGGGCCCCCGTGGCACCCACCCTGCCACATCTGGCGCCCAACGTGGGGCTTCGAAGGACATGGAGCGGGCCCTGGACGCGCTCGCCCAGGCCATGGCGGGCATGACGGCCATGTTCCGGGACCAGGGCGAGCGGCAGCCGGCCGCAATGGAGGCGCTCGTGGCCGCGGGGAGACCCACCCCGGCGCCAGCAGCGCGGGAGGACATGCCAGCGCCGCAGCTCAGCTGCTGGGAGGCAGGAGCTGCGGGCCGCCAGGCGACGGCTCCCGAGACGGCGGGACTGACGGAGCGACCCATCCCTGCACCCCGTCTGAGGTTCGCCGCGGCAGCGCTGGTGGCGCAGCGCTGGTGGCGCAGCTTAGGGGCCGCGAGGCAGAAGCTGCGGGCCGCCAGACGACGGGTCCTGGGATGGAGTCAGCGGTGGAGACGGAGGGGGAGGCGGAGTTGGCTGGGGAGGCGGGTCCCGCGGAGACGGGGCCGGACCTGCGGCCAGAGCAGAGTGTGGGGGAAGAGGCGGTCCTGGAGGCGGACCAGCAGCCGGCGCAGGGCTGCGTCACAAAGAAGGGCGTGGTCCGGGACGCACCAGCTCCAGAACGGGGCTGCGCCGTGAGGGACGCGGTCGTGGACGCACCATGGGCCCGGCCCCGAGAGCGTCTCCCACGGCGGGCGGGCCGACGCCGGGGGCGACCCCCCCGACCGTTGCGCTGGTCAGGCCGACGCCGGGGACGACCCCCCGACCAGGATGGCCCGGAGGGTTCCGGGCTTCCTCTCCCGCTCCGAGGGGGCGGGGGGGGGGGTAGGCTCGTTCCGGACGGACCCCGGCTCGAGATTGGCGTTGGGGGTGTGTGGCCGGGTGGAGAGGTTGACGGGACACGCACCTGTGTCCCATCCGCCTGAGTGGCTGCCACGCCTCCACCCGGCCTGCCTTTATAAGGCAGAGCTGGACAGCAGCAAAGGGGTTCGGAGAAGCTGTGTGTGATGCTTGTGCACATGTGGGTGGTTTGTGAGAAATAAAAAGGGTCTGCACAAAACTCTGTGTCTCTCCGTCCTTCGGTCGGGCCCCCGTGGCACCCACCCTGCCACAAAAACATTTACATATATTTATGGTTTTGATTGATTTTTGAATTAGTAGAAAACTTAATAGACTCCAGATACTGATCACTATTGGGGATAACGACATAACAGGTTTCCTCTACCAAATTTTTAGGGGTTTTAATTGACAAAAGGTTATCATGGTCCGAACATATTAATCTTGTAGTGAAATCAAGTATTGAAATCAATTGGTATCATCAGAAAAATTAGTGCTTTTATATCGCAGAACTCTTTAAACATACTTTATTACAGTTTAATTTATCCACATCTCAGTTATTGTAATATTGTTTGGGCCAGTACTTATTCTTCTAATTTACAGAAATTATTAATCACTCAGAAGAAATTTGTTAGATTAGCCACCTTCTCTAATTATTTGTCTCCATCTGCCCCTCTGTTTAGGAAACTTCGCATATTGTCAGTATACAATATAAACATACTTCAATCATGCATATTTATTTATAAATGTATCCATCTTTCCCACTTGCTTTCCAAATCTTTTCATGAATTCTTTACAGTCAACTCTCAGGTCCATTCTTACAACACAAGACACAGTAATACTTCATCCCCCTTTTTGTCGCACTACACACAGCCAGTTTTCTTTTGCTTATAGAGGCTCCTTAATCTGGAATTCTTATCAGTTCATTTTTGAATCATCCTATTCTATCAAAATGTTTAAGTTAAGTGTCATGCTGAGTGCCAGGCTGTGTTTAATTGTTTGTTTACTATGTTATTGTGTTAAACATTTTATTTGCATGCATGTTTTTGTTGCTTTGTTTAGTAATTTTTTGTGTGTTTTGAGTTTGGCATGCAATTACCTTTATTTTGAGTTGATTAGACACAGCTGAATACTATCAAGGCAGGAACTGAATCCTGACAGCTGCAGTGGCCAATGAACCACTGCAGGCTGGCCCCCCAGACCAATGGTGGACCAGGGGAGGGTTCCCTTCCCCCTAGATATTCAACAGAGAATGCACACGGTGGATGGACGGAGACTGGGCAGAGAATGGACAGAGGAGGGTGGACTGATGGACAGAGGCCCACGGGGGCCCAGGTGGTTGGGGAGCCCCCGGCGGACTCGGACCGGACCGGGGATCCCTGTTGGCGTGGGCCTGACTGCCGATGCTTCCAGAGGGGGCGCTAGAGGACAGTGAGCCCAGAACGGAATGACTGTAGCTGTTCATTTTTTAACCTTTTAACCTTTTTAACCTTTTAAGGATTGGCCATTTTAAGAAACAGTTCTCCCATTTTAAGTGACATTTTCCCCACCCTTGATTTTATAACAGTCTTTGCGCAATAAATGTTTGTTCAATCAATCAATCAATCAAATTTTATTTATATAGCACCTTTCGTCCAAGTACATGAAATACAAGGTGCTTTGACATTTTGATTGAAAAATAAGCATAATAAACAAATAAAAACTGGGAGACCAAAAAGATAAAAACTGGGAGACCAATGCACCCTGACATACAATATAAAATATATAAAATTTATAAAAAGATAAAGGTTCAAGGATTAAGGCTAAAAAAAAAAAAATAATAATCAGTCCACAACAATAAAAATTAACATTATAAGAGATAGATAAATAAATAAAACAGATACCTTTAAAAAAAATAATTAAACGGAATAAAACTAAAACTATAAAATGTGATGCTACATAAAAGCCAGACCAAAGAGATTAGTTTTTAATCTACGTTTAAAAATGTCCACATTTCCAGTTCCTCTCAGATCCTCCGGCAGGCTGTTCCACAGTTTTGGAGCATAGTGGTTAAAAGCAGCATCACCAAATCTTTTAGTTCTACTCTGTGGAACAGCTAGAAAAGAAGAGCCAGAGGATCTGAGGGGCCTTCCTGGTTCATAGAATAAAAACATTTCTGAAATATACTCTGGCGCAAGCCCATGTAGCGCTTTATAAACTAATAAAAGAACTTTAAAATCAACACGAAAACTAACAGGTAGCCAGTGTAAGGTTTTTAAAATGGGCCTAATGTGTGCTCTCCTTCTGGTCTGAGTCAGAAGTCGTGCTGCAGCGTTTTGAACCAGTTGCAGCTTGTTGATGGTATTCTTGGGCAGACCAGTAAGAAGAGCATTACAGTAGTCTATCCTGCTAGTTATAAACAGTGTTGGGGTAGTTACTCATAAAAAGTAATCCATTACGCATTACTAGTTACTTTTAAAAAAAGTAATCCCTTACACTACTTAGTTACTGGTTGCTGAAAGTAACTAGTTACATTACTAGTTACATTACTTTGGGATTACTCTGCAATATCACCTGAGCTGCACCAGAACTCGATTGCCAATGAACAACATGTACAGGACTGTCTCAGAAAATTTTAATATTGTGATTTTCTGTAATGCAATTAAAAAAACAAAAATGTCACATTCTGGATTCATTACAAATCAACTGAAATATTGCAAGCCTTTTATTATTTTAATATTGCTGATCATGGTTTACAGCTTAAGAAAACTCAAATATCCTATCTCAAAAAATTAGAATATTCTAGGAATCTTAATCTTAAACTGTAAATCATAATCAGTAATATTAAAATAATAAAAGGCTTGTAATATTTCAGTTGATTTGTAATGAATCCAGAATGGATGACATTTTTGTTTTTTTTAAATTGCATTACAGAAAATAAAGAACTTTATCACAATATTCTAATTTTCTGAGACAGTCCTGTAGTTGGAACTTTATTACTGCAGTGCCCAGATCCCAGATCAGCACCAGAAGTCCCGTAAAATCCCGTAAAATCCCGTAAGATCACGTTATAGGCAGATTTATGGTTCTGCGTTACACCAACGCAGAACTTACGGCGTAGGGTATGCAGCGGCGCGCAACGTACGGTGTGTGTCGCCGCATACCTTACGCCATAGGCACTGCGTCGATTTAACGCGGAACCATAAATCAGCCTCAACTCAGAAGTGTTGCAGCGCAACGTGTGAAGACGCATGAAGACCATGATGAAGACGCATGAAAGGCAAGTTTGATTTTGTTTTCTGTTCTCCCGTTCTACATGTAGTTGAAAAGCTTAAAGTAACTAAAGTAACGTATTTTTTCTTGTCTTAGAGTAACTATAACGGGATTACCCAAATTACAACTGTAACGCGTTACATTACTGCGTTACTGGCGAATGTAATCTAGTTACAGTAACGCGTTACTTTGTAACGCGTTACACCCAACACTGGTTATAAAGGCGTGCATTAGTCTCTCCGTGTTGTTGCTGCACCCCTGTTTTGTTTGTGGGTTACTAAGCGCTCCTCACCCTCGAAGAACGGAACTTGAAAGTATTTCATTGGGGACTTGGGTTCTATTGTAGTACCAAACCGCTAAGAACTACCCCTTTGACATTTGGCGTTGTTGGCAGGATTCGAGTTCGTGAACAGTGCTGGGTACCCACAACATAGTTTTAAAATGATAATGCCAATTTATCCTGGTGCCCGTTTTTTGTTGGGCCTTGAAGAAGGCCCTCTGCTCCAAGCCCTGAGGAGGTTTGCCCATCTTAACAGTGAAGCGACCTTGGCCCAAATGCAGCAAGAGTCCACCAGAGGCTACTGGTGGGGCTGCTGGATGCTGCTGAGAGCTGGCTGCAGCAAGAGACCACCGGAGGGTGCTGGTGGTGCTGCTGGATGCTGCTGAGAGCTGGCTGCAGCAAGAGACCACCGGAGGCTGCTGGTGGTGCTGCTGGATGCTGCTGAAAGCTGGCTGCAGCAAGAGACCACCGGAGGCTACTGGTGGGGCTGCTGGATGCTGCTGAGAGCTGGCTGCAGCAAGAGACCACTGGAGGCTGCCGGTGGTGCTGCTGGATGCTGCTGAGAGCTGGCTGTAGCAAGAGACCACCGGAGGCTACTGGTGGGGCTGCTGGATGCTGCTGAGAGCTGGCTGCAGCAAGAGACCACCGGAGGCTGCTGGTGGGGCTTCTGGAGGCTGCTGGTGGGGCTTCTGGATGCTGCTGAGAGCTGGCAACAGCAAGAGACCACCGGAGGCTACTGGTGGGGCTGCTGGATGCTGCTGAGAGCTGGCTGCAGCAAGAGACCACCGGAGGCTACTGGTGGGGCTGCTGGATGCTGCTGAGAGCTGGCTGCAGCAAGAGACAACCGGAGGCTACTGGTGGGGCTGCTGGATGCTGCTGAGAGCTGGCTGCAGCAAGAGACCACCGGAGGCTACTGGTGGGGCTTCTGGATGCTGCTGGTGGGGCTTCTGGATGCTGCTGAGAGCTGGCTGCAGCAAGAGGCTACTGGTGGGGCTGCTGGATGCTGCTGAGAGCTGGCTGCAGCAAGAGACCACCGGAGGCTGCTGGTGGGGCTTCTGGATGCTGCTGGTGGGGCTTCTGGATGCTGCTGAGAGCTGGCTGCAGCTGCTGGATGCTGCTGAGAGCTGGCTGCAGCAAGAGACAACCGGAGGCTACTGGTGGGGCTGCTGGATGCTGCTGAGAGCTGGCTGCAGCAAGAGACCACCGGAGGCTACTGGTGGGGCTTCTGGATGCTGCTGGTGGGGCTTCTGGATGCTGCTGAGAGCTGGCTGCAGCAAGAGGCTACTGGTGGGGCTGCTGGATGCTGCTGAGAGCTGGCTGCAGCAAGAGACCACCGGAGGCTGCTGGTGGGGCTTCTGGATGCTGCTGGTGGGGCTTCTGGATGCTGCTGAGAGCTGGCTGCAGCTGCTGGATGCTGCTGAGAGCTGGCTGCAGCAAGAGACAACCGGAGGCTACTGGTGGGGCTGCTGGATGCTGCTGAGAGCTGGCTGCAGCACGAGACCACCGGAGGCTGCTGGTGGGGCTTCTGGATGCTGCTGAGAGCTGGCTGTAGCAAGAGACCACCGGAGGCTACTGGTGGGGCTGCTGGATGCTGCTGAGAGCTGGCTGCAGCAAGAGACCACCGGAGGCTGCTGGTGGGGCTTCTGGATGCTGCTGAGAGCTGGCTGCAGCAAGAGACCACCGGAGGCTACTGGTGGGGCTGCTGGATGCTGCTGAGAGCTGGCTGCAGCAAGAGACCACCGGAGGCTGCTGGTGGGGCTTCTGGATGCTGCTGGTGGGGCTTCTGGATGCTGCTGAGAGCTGGCTGCAGCTGCTGGGATAAGGAACCACTGGAGGCTGCTGGTGGTGGACATGGGGTGGAAAGTCCAAAGACATCCGCGGCGATCAACCCGTGCAAATTTGGGTCAACCACCAGCTCGATCATTGATTGTTGGCAGGGACTGCCAACGGTAAACTGTGGGGGGGTGTCATGCTGAGTGCCAGGCTGTGTTTAATTGTTTGTTTATTATGTTATTGTGTTAAACATTTTATTTGCATGCATGTTTTTGTTGCTTTGTTTAGTAATTTTTTGTGTGTTTTGAGTTTGGCATGCAATTACCTTTATTTTGAGTTGATTAGACACAGCTGAACACTATCAAGGCAGGAACTGAATCCTGACAGCTGCAGTGGCCAATGAACCACTGCAGGCTGGCCCCCCCAGACCAATGGTGGGCCAGCGTTCAGCATCCGCCGGGCAGATCCGGCTGAAATAGTGCATAAATGTTATTTATATACAACTCATATTTTATTTTTTTAACAATAAAGTTGCCATTTGTGAAAATTCAGTGTTGTGATTTATTTACAGGCTCGGGCTGCTCTGGCGGAGCGAGGTTTATTCTCCTCCCCTGCTACACGTCATTCAGGGAGCCAATCAGCGCAGAGCCTCATTATCATACCCCCCACTTCCCTTAGAATGGAGCACAGAAAAAGGGGTTAGAAAAGGTAAAACTAGTGACAGGGCCCACAGGCTGAATTTCTGATTTATGTAGAAAAAACAAGCTTTAGATTGTTTTTAAGACATTCAAGGCCTGTTTAAAATATACATTAAATGCCATAATATGTCCCCTTTAAACGTTTATTTTACAGTATGTTAGATGTGGATTATTTTCCTACATACTCTCATGTTTTTGTTTTTTGCGTTCCCTGCTCATGTTGTTTGCTTTCTTATTGTCTGTTGTTATAGCTTCTTGTTTATTTTGTGAATACCAGTATTATAGTTGTTGATTTATTTGTCAATTCTTTTATTTCCTTGGGGAGGTGCTTTTTATAAGCCCGTACAGGGTTTTTAACCTCTCCCGCACATATTACTTTTGTCTGTTAGTTGTTGTTTTTGTTTTTCTCTTTTATGGTGCAAATAAAAAAAGTAAGTAAAAGTAAAATACTGATTGAAAGAAATTATGCAAACTTTGAAAATCGACTGTGCGCATGCGCAGAACCCAAAAGTAGCATTTCTCGGCAGGGAGCAGAAATTGGCAGAACTTTTTTTTATTTAATATTTGCTGTTAGGTTCCTAAATCATCAACCTACATTGATAACTTAGGAAAAGACACAGAGACTGTTAGAAATGATTTTCAAGGCGCTTCTGCAGAAGCTTGGAGAGAAGTCCTGAGGAGCTTAAAGGCAACACGGCCCTCCTCTTTAGAGCTCATCAGGCCTTCTGACAAATTCTCCCTGCAGTTGAGCCCTTTTTATTCAGCAAGAATGACAGGAAAAACCATATTTGGTAAACAATGAACAATTAGAAGAAACAGATGGTCAAACAGATCAGATGATGGTTGAAAAGTCACTTATGACTTTTCAGTTATCTCTGGTGTGCAGAGCAACAGACATCCTTTTAATAAATGGTCTTGTCATCAGATGGTCCAACTAACCCTTAGAGACAATGAGATGGCTGTCAGTCGACCCCCCTGACAAAAACTCCTTAAACCTTAAAAATACAATGGGACAGTTGTTGGACAGCCCAAACCCTTAACGGAACACAGGAAGGGCTGCCCTCATCTGTTGTGAACATGTGATAAGAATGTGACACCTAGCAGTCAGCTTCTCTGAGCTTACCTAATTCTGTTACTTTCATAATGACAACTTAATTCAAAAACGTTGATTAACTTCACATTTGCAAACAGTACAATGATAACAAATCTTCACATTATGCAATATCACGTTGAATTATAACATATAAGGAGTATAACTCAAATAAAAAACAAAACAAAAAGCAAAACACATTATAATCAGCCAGGGGGGATGAAATTATAATAGAAAGCCAAAACATTTACATACATTTATGGTTTTGATTGCTTTTGAATTAGTAGAAAACTTAATAGAGTCCAGATACTGATGAAAAGTAAAAAAAAAGAGGGTTTTTTGTGTAAAAATTTGGATTTGTGGAAGTGGAATTTTGCAAGGATAATCAACAAATGACTAATAAATGTTTCTTTTGGCTTTGTTCTAATTGTCTCCTGGTGAAAAACACCATTAACACATCCGGTTGGTGAGCCAGCCACCTGTTCCACCTGAAAGTTTTGGTGACGCACCAGCTCCGCCGCGGTGCATGCCAGGTAGCAGCAGCAGGCTAGCAGCAGCTAGCAGCAGCAGCAGCTGCCGCGGAGCGAGGCGCCTCTTCCCGCCGTCTCCCTCCGTCCAGCGGACCCCGCGGACCACCTGCAGGACAGCGAGTCGTTCCCCCGAGCCATGGGCGTCCGCGGCCCCCGCGGACCGGTGAGGGCGGCGTCGCGGAGCTGCCGCTAGCGGCTAGCTGAGGGAGGCCCCGGGACCTGCCGGGACCGGCGGGCCCGGGGGGCCCGCGGCCCCGCTCCCGGGCGGCCCTCTGGTCATTCAACATTCTTTTGAAGGTATGGATTGAACTACACATTCTTAAGTCCTTTTCACAACAATTCCATAGTTTTACACCACTTACTGAAATACAATGTTCTTTTGACTTTGTTCTTGCCTTTTGGTTTTTGAACGAACCGGCATTTCTCAGTTCATATTTGTTTTCCTGGATTTTGAACAGCTCCTGGATGCTACGTGGAAGGAGATTGTTGTGAGCTTTGAATGGGACCAATAAGGTTCGCAACTTGACTATATCCTAGAATTTGAGAGTATTTAAATGTATAAAAAGAGCATTGGTGGGCTCATGGAACGCTTTTCTCTTTATTATACGTATTATTAGTTTCTGTAATATAAAAATTGGTTTTAGATGGGTCTTGTATGTGTTTCCCCACATCTCCACACAGTAAGGCAAGGCAAGGCAAGGCAAATTTATTTATATAGCACAATTCAACACAAGGTAATTCAAAGTGCTTTACATTGACATTAAAAGCGGCAAGACATAATTAGACAGTAAATAATTCGACATAATTAGACAGTAAATGACAAATATGATTGAATAAGATGATAAGAAAAGAAGTAAAATAATAAAAAGCACAAGCTGTTAAAAATAAGGGCAGTAGAATACAGCAGGTAAGTTCAATTTAGGGGTACGCTTGAGTAAACAGAAATGTTTTTAACCCTGATTTAAAGGAGCTGACAGTTGGAGCAGACCTCAGGTCTACAGGAAGTTTGTTCCACCGGTGAGGAGCAGAATAACTGAACGCTGCCTCACCTTGCTTGGTTCTGGTTCTTGGGACACACAACAAACCAGATCCAGAAGACCTAAGGGGTCTGGGAGCTTCATAGGAACTAACAGATCAACCATGTATTTTGGTCCAAGACCATTCAGGTCTTTGACCAGCACTAAGATTTTAAACTCTATCCTTTGACTAACTGGAAGCCAGTGTAGTGATTTCATGACCGGTATAATATGGTCCAGTTTCCTGGTGTTTATAAGGACTCTGGCGGCAGTGTTCTGGATCAGCTGCAGCTGCCTGATAGATTTCTTGTTAAGGCCTGTAAAGATGCCATTGCAATAATCCAACCTACTGAAAATGAATGCATGAATAAGTTTTTCCATGTCTTGTTTAGACAGAATCCCCTTAATTCTAGCAATGTTTTTCAGGTGGTAATAGGCAGATTTAGTGATAAACTTTAGATGGCTGTTGAAGTTCAGGTCTGAGTCAATAATTACACCAAGATTTCTGGCTTGATTTGTAGCTGTCAATGACATTGAGCCAAGGTGAGCGCTGATCTTTTCCCTTTCATTTTTAGGGCCAAAAATGATCACCTCTGTCTTTTCTGCATTTAGCTGGAGAAAATTCTGGTACATCCACTCATTGATTTGGTGAATACAGTTACTCAATGAGATCAGGGGACTGTAGTCATGTGGTGACACTGAAATATAGAGCTGTGTGTCATCGGCATAAGTATGGTAGGAAATGTTGTGATGTTCCATAATCTGAGCTAGGGGTAGCATATAGATGTTGAATAGAAGCGGTCCGAGAATAGACCCTTGAGGAACCCCACATGTGATCTTGGTTCTCTCAGACTCATGGTTTCCTATTGACACAAAGAAGGCCCTATCATGCAAGTAAGATTTAAACCATTGAAGCACAGTGCCGGTAAGTCCCACCCACTTTTCCAGTCTGCTGAGAAGAATGTTATGATCAACTGTGTCGAATGCAGCACTTAGATCCAGTAATACCAGAACAGAGGATTTGCCTGCATCATTATTCAGATGAATATCATTTAGGACTTTGATGAGTACAGTCTCAGTGCTGTGGTGTGGCCGAAATCCAGACTGAAATACATTAAAGAGGTTGTTTTGCATCATAAAAGCATGGATTTGCTGGAAAACGACCTTTTCAATGATTTTCCCCAAAAATGTCAGATTTGATATTGGCCTAGTGTTGTAGCATCCAGATTTGATTTTTTTAGAAGAAGTTTTATTACTGCAGTTTTCAACGCCTGGGGAAACTGGCCTGTTTGAAGAGAAGTATTTATTATCTGCAATACATCCGGAGCTATGCAGTTTAAAACTGTTTTGAAAAAGTTTGAAGGGAGAATATCAAGACAGCATGTTGTGGGCTTTAATTTTGAAACTGTTTCCGTTAGGGTTTTGTAATTTAAAACGCTGAACTGTCCCAGTAAGACATGTAGGGAACTGAAAGGGAACAATACAAGAGGTTGAGTGACTTTGAGTTTAAAAATTCTTTTGATTTATTTACAATTGCAATGGTTCTAGACATTTTCTTTTTTACATAATTAATGTGTGATTTCCATTTTAATTTATGATCAATGAGTGTTCCAAGGAATCTGTATTCTGTTACTCTTTCAATGGGAATATTGTTGATTTTGATAGAAATTTTTTCATTGATCTTTCGGTTTCCAAATATTAAAAGCTTGGTCTTGCTTAAATTTAGGGAAAGTTTATTGGTGTCAAACCACTTTTTCATAAAATCCATCTCCCCTTCCACTGTTCTCAGGAGCTGCTCCAGATTTGTACCATGGCAAAGCAAACTAGTGTCATGTGCAAATAGGACGCATTTAAAGAACCTTGATACATTAACAATGTCATTAATTCAATTTTTCAATTCAATTTTATTTATATAGCGTCTAATACAACAAAAGTTGTCTCTAGACGCTTTCCAGAGACCCAGAACATGACCCCCAAGCAATTATTACATAAACAATGGCAGGTAAAAACTCCCATAGTGGGAGAAAAACCTTAAGCTAAACAGTGGCAAGGAAAAACTCCAGTCTCATAAGGGGGGACCCTCCTGCCGAGGGCCAGACTGGGGGTCGGGGACGTCAACAGCACAGCAGGCAGGTGGAAGCAGCAACGGGATGACCAGGGGTGGGGACTGCAGGCCAGCACGCAGCTCCCGAAGCTCCGGCCCAATCAGCAAGCCCCAGGTTGGGGTGCAGGGTCGGGGAAAGGTTGAGAAGGGGCAGGGCCCCTCTCACTCCCACGCTGCAGGTTCCGGTGTTGTGCATTCAGAGATGCTCTTCGCCACCGGCAGATGATGCTGCACCATGTACAAAAGAGAAAAAAGAGAAGAAAAGGGGGGGCCAGCACAAGAAACTACAGGAGTGACTCTAACACACTAGAGTTTACACTACCTAGAGATTTACCAACACCAGCTAGAGGTTTACTAAACACTAACTATAGGCTATATTAAACAGAAAGGTTTTAAGTTTAGTTTTAAAGGTGGAGGTGGTGTCAGCCTCCTTAACCCAGATTGGAAGTTGGTTCCATAGTAACAGTTCCTGATAGCAGAATGCCCGCCCTCCAAATCTATATTTGGATACTCTAGGAACTACGAGTAAACCTGCACTCCGAGAACGGAGAGCTCTGCCAGGAACATAAGGCACTACCAGGTCTTGCAAATAATGTGGAGCTAAGCCGTTTTGGGCTTTATATGCAAGTAATACAATTTTAAATTGGATTCTGAATTTTACAGTTAACCAATGGAGCGACGCTAACACTGAAGAGACGTGGTCTCTCCTTCTGATTCCTGTCAGCACTCGGGCTGCTGCATTTTGGATTAGCTGGAGCCTATTCAGCAATTTACTTGGACATCCTGCTAATAACACATTACAGTAATCTAGTGTTGTGCAACTCAGGTAGCTAAGCTGATTAGTTATCCAAGGCTATTAATGAATATTATTAATAATTATTAATAATTAATAAAGTTGACTATTTATCAAATCGTATTATCAAAATGATAATAATTCTCGTCGGGGCACCACCGCCGGGCCTTACTCCGGTGAGATTCGATAACTAAAACAGCAGAAAATCAGTCTCATATGATTATGGTTTATCCTGCATAACAGCAAATCCTACTACCACTTACAGGATGAAGGCGTGATATCCGAACACTAGTAGTACTGTAGCAAGTCTGCAAAAAAGGCCTTAGTTTTCAAGATACCCCTACCCGAGTTAGAACAAAACACAACCATGTTTTTTCATATCTTTATGGTCTCCCATTAATGAAATGGATGGTTGTGAACTTTCATTTTTGGGAGAAATTATTATTTTTGGCTATTATTTAGACCTACCCCAATCTCTGAAAAAGGTAAATCCGCATAGGGCAAAGGTGACAAAAAAGCTTATAACTTGAGAATGCTCACCCCTTTCTTCATCACATTTATTGACATATGAACCAGGTGTCTACCCTACATCACCAAGGAGTCAGAATGTAATTAACCTAAAGAAATACTGAAATATGGCCCTGTAAATACACATTTACATTAGGCGGAGATTGTACTTTTGTTGTAAGGACTCCTCTACTTTCTTTCAATTAGAAAAGAAACATATATTTATGTCAAATAAGCTGTTTCTACATAGCTTAAGATGCTATTAAACAATAACCAGTGGTTGTATGGAGATATTTTCTACTGTTGTATTGCAAATTAGACATCTTCAGACATGCCCCTTTGAAACTGTCAAATTTAACTGTAACAAGAAACTGTCTCTGAATAGAACATCTGGCACTGTAAGCCTGCAAGTTATGATGGTCTTTATATTTTGGTAAAGTCCAGGTGGATGTACACTGCGAGTAACCTAATAAAGTGTCCTAAAGTGTATCTACAGTACATTAACAAGGATACAAGGCATGCTGTAGAATTGGAAGTTTTATTGCACGTGAAAATCAGTGTCTCTAACCAGTTTGCTGTTGTCTTGACATGACAAATAATAATGAAAATATGATTAATAATAACAATAACATCAATAATAATAATATCAACATTTATCACACAAATCTCAACGTGCCTTATCATTTTAGAAAACAAAAACAGGTGAATGAAATGGGAAAACAGACAACATTTCTGTGTGTGTGTGTGTGTGTGTGTGTGTGTGTGTGTGTGTGTGTGTGTGTGTGTGTGTGTGTGTGTGTGTGTGTGTGTGTGTGTGTGTGTGTGTGTGTGTGTGTGTGTGTGTGTGTGTGTGTGTGCGTGCGTTAGAGTGTCAAATATCAGGCTCTTCAAACACATCTGATGACACATTTTGACAGGAGTCAGGAGTCTCCTGAAGAGCACATCTGAATCCATATTAAGTTTCTTGGTTTTAGTGCCTGTAATGCCTGCTTTCATTTCTGAAAAGGTTGCCAATTTCTGTCTTTTCTCAGAGTCCCAGAAACTTTTTGTTGTTTCACTTTTCAGGCGCTCCTCAATGAAAGCTGCATTGCGGGTTTCCCCATCTTCCAGAAAGCTTGAGAGATCTTTTGCCACATTTTGTGAAGCTACCTGTCCACTTGCAATGTTTATAAGCGCTTCAGGAACTGTATCCAAATCAAATGGGTTCTGCCTGTCTTTTACATACTCCATAATCTGTTCAATATCCTTCTCATCCCGGTCAGTGCGGGCTGCTCCATGCTCTTTGTGTAATTTTGGTGCCTGTGCCATCCCATCGCACAATCCATCCATGGCATCAACGTATTCACTGGTGACATGCCTTGTAATGAGCCATCTGGTCAGAGCTCCCTTTTGTAGAGTGAAACCAACAATGCCCCCTTGACTCTTTCCTTCCTTATTGATCGTTTGTTCGAGGGCTTGATCAGTGGCCACACAGTTAAACTTTCTCTCCTGTGTATGTCGCACAACAAAGCCTCCTTCTTTCATGAATTTGTAGGACTCTGGTTGGCTTTTTTCAAGGGCTTTCATTTCAGCTATGTAAACTGGTATGTACTTGGAGTAGTTTGTCCTGCCAGCAGCACGGAACCATGGTATTGCTTCAGACATGCAGTTGAGATGAAGTTCAAAGTTCGCTTCACGTTCTGAACGTAGCATTCTAAGTAAGAGATCAGCTCCTTCGATGAAATGTAGCCAGTACTTGAAAGTTGCTGATTGTTGAACTCCACTCTCTGAAAACTGCTTTATTTTCCTCCTCAGATCAGGAAGGTCAATCTCCAATTCTTTTAATAACCGCATGGCAGAGGCCTAATCATTGCCATGAAAGGCATTCTGTACATCTCTCAGAAGTTTTTCTTGTGCATCAGTCATTAGACTTTGGCCTTGCTTGTCAAGCCAGGATGCCATTTCTATCCAAAAGAGCCTAAACAGAGCCTCAGATACGACCTTAATGCACCAAACACCTCTTGCAAGTTGTTTCCCCTGAAGCATTTGTCGAGCTGTTGCTTCAGCATATACACCAGATTCGGTTATAATGTCAAAGAGACCTCCGTCAGCAAAGACCTTTCCAATGCTTGCCAGAAATGCCATGGTGATGTGCATGCCTCCCATTCTCATTGTAACCTTCCCATCTAAAGCCTCAGGTTTACTCCATATAATCTGTTGTGCTTTGCTATAGATAGCAAGATCAGCAGTTACAAGAATGTGTCTCTGCCCCAGTTCTTCAGCAAGCTTTGTGAGCTTCAAGAGGGAAGTGTAGATGGTGGATATGTCTGATGGTGAAGCTCTTATGAAGGGCATATATTGCACTGTGGCTGATGGGATTTCTGACATGGATGTAGTTGCTTGAACTTACATAACTGGCCCTACACGACTTGTGATAAGATACTTTGGACTTGAAGGACAGTATGTCGTCCGAGTGGGGGAATAGTCTCTTATGGACTTCATCACCCCTTTCCTTGGCAACCCTCAATAAGGTTTTAAGTCCCTCTAATTTTGGGTTCTTGATATGTGGATTTTTTTTCTCTTGTAGAGGTTTTCCACATATTAAGCACAACCTTCCATCCAGTGTCGGTGAAACTGGATTGCTTGCTGCCTCTGTTGGCTCCATTCTTACAGTAGAACTCTGGTAAATATGGAACAATTTGTTTTTTAGTTGGAATTTTTTACATTAGGCCTACATTTGATACTATTCTTGGTAACATGAAATAGGCCTCAAATTTAAGCTCTCCAACAATATCTGTTACTGTTATGCATGTAATGCTGACTTCTTTCATTGCTTCAGATTAAAAATAATAATAATACAACAGTATTTTCTAAAATCTAAATATTTATCAAATAGGAATACCATTGTGTTACATTTGTGTTACCTGTTATCTGTGGTTTCTTTAGTTTGTGGCAGAGAGCACATCTCCACCTGGACAGCCATGTGTGAGGATTTGGATAGAATGATGCAAGCCACAGTTCCCCCCCCGGCTCTCATTGGTTGAACTTAATTGACTTCAATTTACCGCATAAAGTGATAGTACCTACAGGAATCCATTGGTGTAATGCTGCTCTGTATTTAGAGGCCTGCAATTCTCAATGACATATGTATAAAGATGTCTAATTTGCAATAAACCTGTACAATTATTTGACATGAATATATGTGTATGTTCTAATTGAAAGAAAGTAGAGGAGTCCTCACTACAAAAGTACAATTTCCGCCTAATGTAAATGTGTATTTACAGGGCCACATTTCAGTATTTCTTTAGGTTATTTACATTCTGACTCTTTAGTGATGTAGGGTAGACACCTGGTTCATATGTCAATAAATGTGATGAAGAAAGGGGTGAGCATTCTCAAGTTATAAGCTTTTTTGTCACCTTTGCCCTATGCGGATTTACCTTTTTCAGAGATTGGGGTAGGTCTAAATAATAGCCAAAAATAATAATTTCTCCCAAAAATGAAAGTTCACAACCATCCATTTCATTAATGGTTGACCCTAAAGATATGAAAAAACATGGTTGTGCTTTGTTCTAACTCGGGTAGGGGTATCTCAAAATTTGATGGCCTCTGCTACAGCACTATAGGCTCTGCTTAAACAAATCAATTTGTGACCAAATCTTGCATGAAATAACAACAACCACTCACTAAAAATCAATCAGGATTTATTTACATACAGGTGTCAAAAGATGATAAACGCAACACCCCCAAATAAACCTGATGGCAGGACTTAAGTATTATAAAACAATTAATTAACTAGGAAAACAACAATCAATAAAAAAATGAAATGAAAGTTCAATGCATGGAATGGGAAAAAGAAATCAAAGCAATAATAAAAATGATGATAAAGAACACAATAATGATAACGTACAGTAATACGCATACAGTAATCTCATTAAACATAAGTTCAGCTTTACACCGTTCTAACTGACTGATCGCCCACACGCCACCTCACGTCTCCTCTGGATTCTGGATCTGGGCTGCGGGCTCTGTCGGTGGTGACCGGGTTCCTGCCGGGGGTTCCCGGTGTCGGAGAGGTCCGGTTCAGCTTTGCCCCCACCGCCGATTGCTTCTGGCGGGGATGCTCCGATAGCGAGCGGTCCCTCAGTCTCTGTCCTGCTCCTACTTCAAAAAGAAAAGGGCAACAGTTGCTGCAGCGGCGCCTCACGCCGGCTCTCTGGTCCTGACCGCGGCCTCAACACCGGCCTCGTTGCGACGGGGGGGGGCGGTTCCTCCCTCGGAACGTCGGCTCACGTCCCGTGTGTGTCGCCGGGCTGCGGGAGGGGTTCGCGGGTCCAAGGCTGGAGCTTCTACGGCGGGTTCTGGCGGAGCAGTCGTCCTGGACGCACGGTCCCTGGTGTGGGGAAAGTGCTCAAAGGAAGAAAGGAGTTAGCAGACAGAGAAAGTTGAGAGCGCCGCGCTCTGGTATCGGATTTTACGCCCGGCCTGTTAATGCAGGTCCGGAACGGCTCCCCCCCCGCCCCAGGCTCTCGGGGAGTAGATGCGGCAGCGGCTGCACCGTCGGCAGGAACGTCCGTTCGGTCCGCTGGCTGAAGGAGAGAGAGTGAGCACTGGGCAGGACGGGAGTTTGAGTTCCGCGGGCTGCGGGAACCCTGCTGGGTTTGTGGGGGCTATACTGCGCCTGACCCCCCTCCTAGGTGTCGTAAACTTACTATCTCGAGCTAGGCAGTGGGGGTCGTAAACGGACTCTCTCGGCCAAGATCACCAGGAGGCACATTGCAGCCGATTTTCAGCTGAGCAGTTTCAAAGTTGAATATACACATTCACAAAATGTTCATACACATTTATAAGTCCAGAGTTCACATGGGCGACGCCCAACACTAGTCTAGAAGATACAAACGCATGAACTCGTTTTTCTGCATCACTCTACGAGAGGATTTTTCTAATTTTTGCAATATTACGAAGATGGAAAAATGCTATTTTACAAATTTGATTAACATATGGTTTAAACGACAAATCCGAAAACAACACCAAGGTTTCTCACAGTTGCACTGGAAGCCATTGCAACATTGCGACATTGCATATATAGTATAAAAAGTTTGAGCCCCAGAACTGACCCTTGAGGAACTTACTGCAGGTAAACTGGTCCATCAGGTGTATTTGAGTGGGGTCATGGTCTTTTGATGTAGCCTCAGGACTCTTGGTACATCAGTGATGGTTGTTGTGGTAATTATTCAGCCCTAGCCTTCTTCAGCAATATTCCTCACAGGAGCAGCGACTGTACTCCGAGCCTCTCCTAGACAACTGAACTTCCCTCACTCATGAACAAGACCCTGAGATACCGCAGCTAACTCCTGGAGGGGACATTCCATCTTTGTCTCACTGAGAACCCTGGTCTCGGATGTGGAAGTGCTGATACTCCCTGCTGCTTCACACTTGGCTGTGAACCACTTAAAAATGAGCTGAATATTGCAGGGCAATCAAACCCACAGGACCACACTGCTGGGATTCCGGACTGTGGATGAGGGGGGCTCCAGCATTCTTGTAGCCACAGGTCCAATCGGCCACCTCAACAATGGAGGAACACGGAACATGGCCAAATCAATGTCCATGATCTCCTTTAAGACTTGAAGATGATAACTTATGGCCTCTTTGTCAAATTAAAACATCATTCAACAGATTCTAGTCGCTTATCAAGGCCATTGGGATGTTCTTTCATGTCTGTCAGTTTGTGGAACCTGGAACAGCATGATACCAAATCCCCGGTAGAAGCCACCATGTTCCACTAGTGAGTCTCTTTGGATTAATGCTTAATCCTGCAGAGAACACAAAGAAACCGAAGATCCGGAGCCACCAAACCAGAAGCCGAAGCCAGCATAGAGAGGCTCGGTGAAGGTGGTGCTGAAGGTGTGCAGGTGGACCAGAGCATCAGTCACGCTGTAGAAGGACAGCGTGCCGGCGGGGAAGTCCACATACACGGCTACTCTGTTAGAGACGAAGGACGGAGCAAGCATCCGGCCTTTCTTTTGGTGCTCGATGATGTAGCCGCGATCTGAGCAGCTCAGAGTCCACGACTGGTGGTTCTTTCCAAACAGGCAGTCTCTTCGATTTCCTCTTTTCCTGATGCTCTTGTAGCTCACTGCCACATGAACCACGCCTTCCCACTCCACCTCCCAGTAACAGCAACCGGTCAGCGCATCCGTGCACAGCAACTGGCAGAAGGAAAACCTGTTGGGATGATCGGGATATGCCTGATATTCCCTGACCGCCCTCACCTTCTTCTTGTCGTCAGACACTATGAGCTGTTTATGAGCCGTGTTTGTGTCGAGAGCAAGTTCACAGAAATCTGATGGAGAGATGAAAAAGAAAATACCATCTGATTCTTATTTCTTCTATCTGCTATTCTTTTTCTCTGGCTGAAAAAACACAAGCAGGTCTGACCTTATGGGGGCATCTGCTGGGTCGACAAATGAGCCACCACACTGTGCTTATGAGTTGTATAAAGAGAACTGGACACACCCCCTGTGTCATATTGGATCATGTTGGTAAGAATGTCCCCCAACCCTACCTGATCCAAACATTGACAGATTCTACATTTGACACAAACAAAACAATTTTGATGAACGACTCACCCCCACTGGTAATTTTTTAATAAAAATAAATATCCTGCCCATCCCCCTTCTCCTCTGGTGTTCACCAAGGCTCTGTCCTTGGACCACATGCGAATGATACCCAGCTCTATCAGTCCACCAAACCCACGTCCATCCTCTCTCCCACTTTGCTCTGATTGTTTAGAGGGAATAATTCAACTTCTTAAAACTTAACAGTAAGGATACTGAACATCTACTCATTGGCAACAAATCCAGCCTATCAAAATGGAGTAACTTCCCTATCTCCATTGATGACTCCTCCGCTTACCTCCCCCAGTGTAAAGACTCTGGGTGTCATCCTCGATAATGAGCCATCAGCCATTTAGCTTATTTCCATCAGTGAAACATCTTCATTCTCCATTCATCCCTTCCACCGTTGTGGTACTCGGCTTGGTCACGTCGCATCTTATTTACTGCAACTCCCTTCTGTTTAGGATAACCGCCAAGTCCATCCATAAAAGTGCAACTGGCCCAAAACCCTGCTGCCTACATCATCACCAGAACCTCCTCCATCATTCATATAACACCTTCCTTGCAACAGCCCCACTGGCTTCCTATCAAATTCTGTATCGAGTATAAGATTCTGTTTATCAACATCCTCACCTGCCAAACCAGTCTCGCTGCCAGTCCTGAAACGCAGATTAGCAGAGTTAGTGGCTGCTAGACTCTCTGCTGGTGGGCCAAGGCCGGTCACAGTTGCCTGCCAGGCTCTCAAGCAGCGGGACGAGCGATGGCGTCAAATTGCTAATATAGCTGCTTCAGGCTGTTTTACCACGTTTCAGACCAAATCAGAAATGAAACTGCAGGTCCGGATCCCGACCCCAGTGGTCAGTAAAGGAACAGTGGATTTTCCACATTCCTGTTTGTGCAACAGACTCTCTGTTCTTCCAACCCCATATGGTAAGAAGTGCTTTTCCTACAGAGTGGCTTTAAAGTATTTGATGGTAATTCTGAACTCAAACTCACACTTCTTCAGTCCAGGTTTCAGCCTCTGCTCTCCACACTGATCCAGCCTGGGGGAAGAAGGGAAGAATCTTTATCATAAACCTTTCATTCTGACCGAAGACTAGCATGGAAACTTGTAAAATGTATATCTTCAACAATGTCTTGGATACATTTACAAAGGATGGAATGTGTCTGGTCAAATTTCAAACAAGAATATGAAAAGAAGCTTCTAGGCTGTTAAACCCAACAATATCGTACAACCCTGATTCTAACGAGGTTGGGACGTTTGATGTCATCAACATCTGTAAAACGTTGGAACGGGGGAAGGTTTATCGTTGTGTAGCCTCTCCTGTTCTTCTGATATCTTTCTAGTTTCAGGAGAGGAATGCTGTCCCATTCCTGTCAACCGCAGAATTCTAGCTGCTCAAGAGACTTGCACCTTTGTTGCTGGATTTTAGGTCCCATGATGCTCCAGATGTTTGCTGTCGGTGAAAGGTCTTGACAGCAGGTAGATCACCTGGCTGTGAAGGTTAACCCCCCTTCATGAGCACTGCACTCTTCACAACACAGGCCTTGTCCTCTCCTCAGCCAAGAAGATCTCTGTCCAGAGAGTTCTCCACGTGTTTCTTCAGGGGTGGAACAACTTACCAGTGGAGACGAGAGCAGAGTCGTCCCATTTACAGTGGAGACAATGTTAATCAGCTTCCAGGACATCCTTTTTTCGTGAGCTGCATTCTAACTGGTCTTGAATCCCGTTTTAGCACCACTTCCATTAGGACTGACAGAAGTCATATGTACATAACTGACCGTCCCTTCTGTGGGTCGTTAGCATCTTCTATCCACTGTCAGCTCTTTACCTGGTTTCGGTCACATGAATCAAACTGTGGATGGTTGTGAAACCATCTAGTAAGAGATTAAGTCCTGCGTCGTAGATGTTTTTCATGTTTGACGTTTGCTCTTCAAACCTCCTGAGAGCGCAAGCCACCATTATTGTCTTCAGGAGACTGATCCTGGAGATGCAGATGGACCTGAATCTGGACCTGATGAGATGCTCTCTTGTGTTGGTCCATGGGTTTGTTGTGTAGTTTTTCCGATGTCAAGGTCAGACATTCCTTGCTTATCTGGGCTGCAGAGATGATGCTGCTCAGTTCCTGTTGGGGGGTTTTGTCCTTCAGGTGATCCGTTTTTTGTCAGAGGGTGGTGCTGGCTTGAAACGGACAGGTATGTTGTGTTTGGAGAAGATGCTTCTGGGTTTCTAAGACACTCCTGGCATTTATGCCTGTCTCATTCTTCTTCCCTCCATTTGGTTTTTCTGAAACGCCCCACCCATCGATCTGAGCTGATGAATCCTTCAGGATAAAACATAAACAAAAAAAAGAGGTCCAGTTGCCCTGTTTCAAACCTTTGGAAGAAGCCTCCATGGGTTTTTCAGCACTGAGGAAGCCTATCCAGATGTTCCAGCTGCCCACAGCATGGACACTAATGCATCTCCAGACCATCAGAGATGGTTCAGAACTGAGCTCATAACCAGTCGGATGGTTCTTCTCTTCTACGGTCTGCAGGACATGCCTCCATGGTCTCCAAAAACAATTCCAGATGTTGATTCATCCGACCACAAAACAGTTTTCAATCTTTCCTCATAACATTTAATGATCTTTGCTCCAGAGGAGATGTCAGTGTTCCTCAGTCCATGAGAGAATCACATCTGGTTTTACTGCAGAGCTCTCTGAGGACCAAAAGATCACCAGCCTTGTCCCATCCATCCATCCATCCATCCATCCATCCATCCATCCATCCATCCATCCATCTATCCATCCATCCATCCACCAATCCATCCACCAATCCATCCACCAATCCATCCACCCATCCATCCACCAATCCATCCATCCATCCATCCATCCATCCATCCATCCATCCATCCATCCATCCATCCATCCATCTTCCTCTCATCCAGGTTCAGACAGTGGGTGCAGAAGTCTAATCAGAGGTTCTCCTCCAGCTCCTCCAGAAGTTGTTCCCAGACTAGATGATGATCTCACCAGTGTTTCCTAGATCTACCTCGAGGCCTCCTGCTGGTTGGAGGTTCCTGAAACACCTCCTCAGGGAGACTTCCAGACACCATGACCACTGGAACCACCTGAGGTGGTTCCTCTGGATACAGAGGAGCCTCTCTTAAAATTGAGACCTTATTTGCTTCAGCCTATGTTCACCGCTGGTTGGACGACAGTGCAATCTTACTTGAGAGTGTCCAGTTTCCAGTTGGGATCCTCCAGTCCAGCAGACAGGAGTTTCACTCCAGACTCTCCAGGATGGTTGTAGCTCAGGTCCAGCTCCCTCAGATGAGAGGGGTTGGAGGTCAGCGCTGAAGCCAGAGAAGCACAGCCGTCCCCTGTGATCATACAGCCCGACAGCCTGCAAAGACACACGCCAACACACACACCTAACTTCTAGCCACGTTCACCATCTGCCCACCACAACAACTCAGACTGTGTCCACGGAAACATGACAAGAACTGTCACTGACCATCCGAAATGATCCAAACATTACCTGAGAACCTCCAGTTTGCACAATGGACTCTCCAGTCCAGCTGACAGCAGCTCCAGTCCTGAATCCTGCAGGTCGTTCATGCTCAGGTCCAGTTGTCTCAGACATGATGATTGACAGCGGAGAGCTGATGATAACTCGCGGCAGCTTTTCTGTCTCAGGCCAGTTTGATGAAGCCTGATTCAAAAAGATTATGTCAATAATTAGAATCAACATTCCTGGAGAGCAGGGGAATCCCTGATGGTTTAAGTCTAGTTTTTGGGTGTGATAAGCGCAAGAGTGGCATACTCAAAGTTAGTAGTAAAACACAACGATGATAATTTGACTGTTAGCAACAGTAACTAAGGGGCATGGGGCTTACTGACTGGTCATTTGTTGTTTTTTTTCCTCCCCACCGCATCTGGCTGGCATGTTTTTGTGAGGGTAGCTCACATTAGCTACCAAGGGAACACGGGGAGAACATGCAAACTCCACACAGAAAGGCCCTATCGCCAACCCCCCCCAGGGTGTGGGCGCTGAAGTCATGGGGGAACTTAACACGCATTCAGCGCCCACAGCATCCCTCTGTTCGATCTGCAGGGTCTGTTTCTACTTTTAAGAGCAAGCTAAAGACTGAGCTCTTTAAAGGAGCACTTCTGCATCTAGTAAACTTCTCTGCTCCTCAAAATTAGTTAGAAGATCCAGCTCTTTGCAGGACTCAGCACTGAGAAAGCTGCATGCACTTATGACAAGATGATCGCATGATGGTGTCTTTTTAGAAGTAGCTTTCTTGTATAAAGGGACTGTTGGGTTGGGTGAAAATAAAAAATAAAAGAAATTCTAGCATTAGCATGGCAGAACCTTTGTTCAACTAGACTCAGCAGTCTAACCAGCACTGATCCAGCTGGACCCTCCTATGGGATTTCTTGCTGGTGTTGTTCTCTCAGATGTAAGTCATGATGAGGCATTGTGACACCGTGGTTGACCTGAAAGTCAGCTTCCTACCCCCTGCAGAAGCGACACTTTGAAAGTAGCTTCAACAATGAGGCATTGTGACACCACCGTGGTTGACCTGAATGTCAGCTTCCTACCACCTGCGGAGGCGACACCTTGGAAGTAGCTTCAACACAGACTTGAACCACGAGAACACCCTAGGGGGCAGTGTTGGGACCTAACGAGTATTTTCCCGTTACGTTAGTAACGAAATTAGTTTTCTCTCTAAATTCTAACGTAACGCATTACTTTTCCCATTTGGTAGTGGCGTTATCGTTATTATGAATTAAATTGGTCCGTTAGTTGCGTTAGTTCCGTTATTTTCGGTAGTTTCTTTACAATCCAATTCCTCCTCCTAGTCCTACCAAAACAAGCAGCAGCAAAAGAGCGTGGAAGTGAGCTCTCAGACTAACATGAATCTTACAGAGAAAGTGATGATGATTGGTTAACACACTGGGTAACTTCCGTGGGTAAGCCAATCAGAAACAGAGTTGGGCGGGCCTTTGCCTTTCAGGAAGCGGCTGCACACACAGCATGCACCCAAGCGCACACACCGCCCGCCACACATAAACAACACTAAACGAAGTCAAACTAATAACGGTGCATGATGACGGCGAGCGGCGAACAGACACCAAGCGTAGCTACAATGGAAGACAGCAGTGACAATGACATCGGGTGCTTTGCAGGATGGAAGTATAAACATTATTTTGAATTCATTGAGATAAAGGACGGTAAAAACATTGTGGTGAAATGAGTGAGTGGGTAGAGTCATCATTCATGACTGAGTCACTATGATGTCAGAACAGGTCAGCACAGGAGCTGCAATCTGACAGTTTATTTTATTTTTTATTTTATTTTATTTTTTCATATAATTGTTACACTGTTAAAATAGTGGAGTTGTTAATTATTTGTTACATACCCAAATGAGAGCAGTTGCTGCTTACATATTTGTTACACTGAGAAAGGGAAATAAAAAGTATAGTTAAGTTAACACTATGCTGCTAATAATTAGTGTAGACATCTTATTTCATATTGCACAGCACTACTGTGACTGTCTAACTACACTGTTTGTTTTGAAGGCCAAGTTGAGGCTACAATAAATATTCCTGTCAAGATTTCTAAACATATCTCTTGTGTTTTATTGTTCCACTACATAAAAAAAAATATTTGTATGTAAAGTAAAGTAAAGTAACTTAGTTACTAGTTACTTTTATAATTGAGCAACTAGTAAAGTAACTAATTACATTTTCTCAGCACTAACTATAACTATAACTAGTTACTTTTTAAAAGTAACTTCCCCAACACTGCTAGGGGGTAATTTAGAACTTAGTGACAGTCATGCCAAATGCCTGATAATGACATTTGGCCACAGATCACATCCGACTGTAAATTGCTTTTCGTCTCTCACTTGGTTTGTTTATTCCTGCCTTTTGTGCTTTGAACTTACTGTATAAAAGTCCTGTTGTCAAACCACTCTGGTTCGGCACACCAACTCAGACCCGATCTGTGCTGGTCCGCTCACCGCCAGCTACTAAATAAAACTCTCAACACCACAGCGGATTCCTGAACTGGATTCTATATTATTCCTCAACAGTCGCTTTGGATAAAAACATCTGCTAAATGACAGTAGTAGTAGTGGTAGAAGTAGAGGTAGTAGTAGTAGTATTAGTAGTAATTATGATGTATTGTCAAATTAATAAATCTAATTTCAGAGATGGATGATTTCACTCAGAGTGAATCATTTTCATCTTAAACTGAGTGTTCCTCTCTTGTATTTTAGCTGGTATTTTTTACAGAGCACATCATAGATGACTGTGAGAGAACGAATGACCAACTGATATAAAATGTGTAACATACCTGAGAAGTGTTTTGGGTGTTTTGATTGTTCAAAAACTCCAAGTGGCGTTTGGCCTCAAAAACAGCTTCATGGGCTCACCTGAGAACCTCCAGTTTACAGTGAGGACTCTCCAATCCAGCTGACAGCAACTCCAGCCCTGAATCCTGCAGCTGGTTCGTACTCAGGTCCAGTTGTCTCAGACATGATGACTGAGAGGAGAGAACTGATGAGATCTCCGAGAAGTTTTTCTGCGTGAAGCCACGTAGGTTCAGCCTGAAACAAAACAGAGGAAGCTTCTGTCATGGTCTGAATGATCTCAATGCCAGACAAACCCGGCCACATGCTTCCTTTCTCTGACTGGTGGTTTGTCTCTCCAGTAGTGTCCAGAGGCGGTTTCTTCTGCAGATGCAGGAGTGTCTGAGAAACTCACAGGAGCATTACGGCTGCTGACACTCCTCCGCCGGTTGTTGAAGATGTAACCATTGAAGTGTTTAAGTGTGCATTCACATGTTTTGGTACGCAGCGTGGTGCGCCCTCGGTTCACACCAGATGACATCCAATCATGTTTCGGTTTGGTTCAAGTTCACAAGTGTTGTTCTCACTATTGTCACGTGTCCCACAAACAACCGTCAGTGCTGTCACTGGTCACTATCAGTGTTGGTGGAACATCATGTTTCCATCACAACCGGCCTGAAGGCAAGAGCTGAAATGCAGTCCACATGGCTGGCCAGGCTGCATTTATAGGGGAGTAATAGTGACTGGTGTCTGATCTTTGATCACACTTACTTTTAATGTCCTTTCACCATCTTCCTGCATAGATTCAGTACTGACTGGTTACAGCAGGGTTACGGACTGGACTGAATGTAAGTGCTGCTCTTCATCGTGAGGATGCTTCCCATGAAAGTGTCAATAAAGGTAAATGTAAACTGGGTCCTGCTTGGATCATGGAGTAAACTTTAAGAACAAAACAACCAAAAAAAGAAATGTGATCACCTCCATGCGCTGATGCTCAATCAGCTTCACATAAAACCATGACATCACCTCACCTGAGACTCTGCAGTTGACAGTGTGGACTCTGCAGTCCAGCAAACAGCGGCTTCAGTCCTGGACCCTGCAGGTGGTTGGCGCTTAGGTCCAGCTCTCTCAGACCACAAGACTTGGAGTCCAGAAGGGATGAAAGTATTTCACAGCTTTTCTCTGACAGATAACAGCCAGCCAGCCTTAAAGACAGAGATGGGCAGTCTCTCAAACTCCAAAGGACTATTAGACCAGCCAATACAAGAAGAAGAAGAATACCCACAACAAGTAGAAGCTTAACAAATAAAATATAAGCTTAAATGTAAAAAGTGGTAAATAGTCCAGAGTCAAGATTTGAAGATGGAAAGAATCAATACTGCAAATGTGAGAGAATCCCAGAGGTGGTGATAAGACAATCAGTGCAGATGCTGAAAAACCAGAGATACATGATCAGTGGACAAAGTCCCATTACATTAAATTGTATTTAACAGATGCTTTTAAGTGACTTTCAAAAAGTCAAGAGTTCCCCTAGAAGATCACCTTAAACAGAAACGCGCAATAGAAACTGCTGGGACAAATGAAGGAAGAAGAGAGACATGGATGCCCCTGCTCTCATAGCAGATTGTCAGGGGGTTCTGAAAGTCTGGACTGAGAGGGTCTTGTTTGAAGGAATGGCACTGCCTGGCGATGTTCTTGTGAGGAGCAACCTTGAATGTAAACCTGTTTGAAGGAGGCAGATGGGAACCAACTCAGACCTCACTCTGCAGGACAGCAGAAGTCATGTAAATATGATTCAAGTGCTGGTAGCAATTAGGTGACATGAATCTTTCTTGTTTCACTAAAAAAAACAGATGCACCACTGTGTTCTGGACCATCATTAATGGTTTCACAACTCAAGCTGGAGGACTTGCCCTGCACCAGGACGTTGGGGGCATAGTTGGTTAGGTATGGCCTGGTTTTCTTTTTGTAGTAAAATGCAAATCGGCAACATCCGGTAACTTGTATAACCTGGTCAGAGATGGATACTTGGTCATCAGCGATAACAGTTTGTAAGGTGTGATAAATGTAGAGGCGATGTTGATTTAAAAGTCCTGGTGGACATGAGTATGGACATGAGTGACCAAGACCTGGGTCTTAGTGGTTTAATTTAAAATACTGTTCCTTCATCCACTAGTGAAGAGATGTCAAGGTCATCTGGTCTTATTTGCATAGCAGTGATATCATGACCTGGAGCAATGAAGTCATATAGATCGAAAATACAGGCGGACGCAACACCTTGCTTTCACCTAGCTAGAGGTGATGAAGAGGGGTAGATAAGCAGTGAATGTGGGCAAAGGAACTTCCTGCCTCGAGATTACATGAACAGCTGCATTTTGGACTAACAGAGGTTTATGGAGAGACTTGACTGAAAGGTCAGACAGAAAGAAAAGAGAGTAATCAATAGTGGGAAGTGGCAAAGAAATGAGAAGTGGAGGTTGGGATTAGAAATGGCCAGAGGTAGTGAATGATCGAGGTGTGGTAGGACAGCAGTTGGTAGAAATATAGATATGGGTGTCGTTGAAAGTTTTTGTTAAACATGTATGTCAAACTTCCAGAAGATGTGACCAAAAGAAAGCAAGTACATATTGATAAGCAAATGTACCAAGACTGAGCCTCGGGGAACTCTCAAGGTCATGAGAAAGGGCCGGGATTTAAGGGACCATAGCTGAGTGTGAGTGGGACTGAACAGTTATGATTTAAACCAGAGATTTCAGTGATCGTAAGCTTGTCAATGTGAATGCTGTAAAGAAATGGTGCCAATGGCCGTGTTCAGATCCAGAAGGAGAAGAACTGGTAATAGTCCATAATCAGCTGCCAGGAGGTCGTTAGTGATTTTAATCAAAACTGCTTCGATGCCGTGGAGAGGACGGACACCAGAGTGGTGTTGTTTCTCTGATTCTCACTTAGGTCAATATTAGCAAGAGACACAATCCCTTTTCAAGATTTTTGGAAAGGAACTGGACGTCACTGGGGTCAGAATCAGTATTCTATAGAAGGGCAGTCAAGAAAACTGAGCTGAAAGGCGAGAGGACACTTCCTGAGGAAAATAAATGATAACAGTGATCAGAAAATCTACGGAGGAAAGGAAGGCTTATACTGAGACAGGTAGAAGGCTTGAATTTCTGGTGATCTGAGGGTTCTCTTATGGGGTGGAAGACTAAAACAGAGAAGCAGGTCAGCGGGACTGGAAATGGAACCACTGGAAGAATTAGTTGAATTGATACATTCTAAACATGAGTTACAGTAAATATCTGCAGACTTCTGAACACCTACATAAGTTTCTTGGAGGCTTTGACCACTGGAAGCAGCCTCAGAAGAGCCTCCTCTGAAGTTTCCACTGAAGAGTATTTTTTGAGGTCAAACACCTCCAGATCTTCTTCTGAAGACAGTAAGATGAAGACCAAAGCTGACCACTGAGCAGGAGACAGTTTCTCTGTGGAGAGACGTCCTGAACTCAGGTAGTGCTGGATCTCCTCCACCAGAGAACCATCATTCAGTTCATTCAGACAGTGGAACAGATTGATGCTCCTCTCTGCAGACAGGTCCTCATTGATCTTCTTCTTAATGTACCGGACTGTTTCCTGTCTGGTCTCTGAGCTTCTGTCTGACTTTATTAGCAGGTCCCTTAGTCTATCCTGATGGGTCTCCAGTGAAAGACCCAGGAAGAAGCGGAGGAACAAATCCAGGTGTCCATTTGGACTCTGTAAAGCCTTGTCAATGAAAATCCTGTGGATCACTGTTGGGGTCTTCTTGCTCAACAGTTGTGGAAGATATTTCAGGGACATTTTTGCTGGCAAGCCTATGACACTTTGGTTGTGCTTAATAAGTGACATCCTGACATGAACAGCAGCCAGAAACTCCTGAACACTCAGGTGGACAAAGCTGAACATCTTTTCTCTCTCCTTCCTCCCACGCTCTTCTCTGAAGATCTCTGTGAACACTCCCGAACACACCGACGCCTCACTGAAATCGATGCCACTCTCTCTCATATCATTCTCGTAGAAGATCAGGTTTCCCTTCTCCAGCTGCTGAAAAGCCAGTTTTGCTAACGACTCAATGCACTGAATGCTCTTCTCTGGACCATACTTGTCTTTGGTCAGATCGATCTGGAAAACCAGGAACTCTGTGTACATCTCAGTCAGGGTCCTGGGCAGCTCTCCTCCCTGTCTGGTTTTCAGCATGTCCTCCAGAACCGTAGCAGTGATCCAGCAGAAAACTGGGATGTGACACATGATGTGGAGGCTTCGTGATGTCCTGATGTGGGAGATGATTCTGTTGGCCTGGTCCTCAACTCTGAACTTCTTCCTGAAAAACTGGTCCTTCTGAGGATCAGTGAAGCCCCTGACCTCAGTCATACAGCTGATAAACTTTCGAGGGATCTGATTGGCTGCGGCAGGTCGCGTAGTTATCCAGATGCGAGCAGAGCGCAGCAGTTTCCCATTGATGAGTTTCCTCATCAGAACCTCTGTTTTAGTTGACTCTGTAACATCCACGGAGCGAATGTCGTCAACATGAAGGTCCAGATGAAGGCGACTCTCGTCCAGTCCATCAAACACAAACAGAAGTTTGAATTTGCTTTTGTCGTAGTTGCTGTTTCCTGATGACTGCAGACTCGTAAATATGGAATTAAGAGCTTCCTCTTTGATGTCCACAGTTTCTGGGATGCATTCATGAATGAGCTGTGCCAAAGTGAACTTCTCCCCCTTCAGTGGGTTCAGCTGACGGAAGGTGAAGGGGAAAAGAAGATGTATGTCTTGATTGCATCTCTGTTCAGCCCAATCCAGCACAAACTTGTGCACGAGGAAGGTTTTTCCAATTCCAGCGATTCCACTGGTCAGGACAGTTTTTATGGGTCGGTATTCTCCAGAAGAGTGTTTGAACATGTCTCTGGTTTTCACTGGTTTCTCTGTTTCTGCTGGCTTCCATACCCTCTCAATCTGCCGGACTTCATGCTGTGTGTCGATGTGAACGTGACAGCCGGCTGTGATGTACAGCTCCGTGTAGATATCAACCAGACGCTGTTTATCTGCTGCCCAGCCTTCTTGTGCGCACATGAACTTATCCTGGAAGTTTGATTGAAGCATCCGTTGGTAAGAGGTGATGGAGAATGTTTCTGGAGCTGGAACCATCGCATCTGTGACAAACAGAAAGAGGAATGCTTGAGCTAAACTGATGTAATAAATTTATATTGTGTTTTTGAACTGGAGCCGGGGTCCATTGCTACAGGTTATTCAGTCTTTATACAAGAATTTGGTCCATAAATCAGCAATTCAGGGTCTTTCTGTGGGGATCAAGGCTAGCCTTTGACACTGAGGGTTCCTTTTGCAAGATTCTTCAGATGGTTGTTGGTGTACACTGCCTTAGTTTTTAGGTAATCACTCAGCACGTTTACATGCAGCAATTAAATCGGGTTGCAGATCGGATAAGACATCGTTCAGACTTTTAAACTGCATGTAAACACCTGTCCTGATCTAGTTCGGACCTATGTGGGACTGACTAACCCGATTCATTAATCAGGTTGGAGCACCTAGATAACCCAGTCGCAATCGGGTTGTTAACGGCATGTATACGGGGACATAGATATTGCAGTCTGCGCATGCTCGAGAATTTCCCCCGGGTGGGGTTTTCCCCCGGGGGAGGGGATTCACCCGGAAGTGAAAGGAGACGGCGCATGCTCAGTAGTAGCACCCTGGGGTGTTGTCTGACTGCTTCAGGGGTGTCGTCAAAAAATTACCTATTCTGACATTTCATATATATATATACCGTATTTTCGCGACCATACGGGCGCCGTGTGGAGAGGCATACCCTCAGTTTTGTGTCATTTCTGTATTTAAAACACACACACGGCGCACCGACCGAAAAGGAGCCGTCAATACACACGCGCGCCGCAGAACACACACACAAGCACACAAGTGTGCGTATTTAAAAATAGAGCGGGAGCAAAACTTTGTTTGATTGTAGGCTACTTTATTTCAGTTTTTACATTAATCAAACCCATCAATGTCCTCATCCTCTGTTTCTGCATTAAAGAGCTCCGCTAAATCAGCTGTGCCAGTCCGAAATTCCTCGCTGTCAGAGTCACTTTCCGTGCCGTGCGGCGCCTCGGAAATGCACGCTTTTACAAAAGCTTGCAAAATAGTCCCAGCAGACACGTTAGCCCACGCATCAACAATCCATCTGCAAACTGTGGCATAACTTGCCCGGCGCTGCCTTCCACTCTTGGTGAAACTGTTCCCCCTCAGTCATCCATCGCTCCCACACCGCTCGCAGCCTTAAGGCTGATTTATGGTTCCGCGTTAACCAACGCAGAGATTACGGCGTAGGTTACGCGGCGACACGCACATACGCTGCGCTTCGCCGCGTACGTTACGGCGTAGGCTCTGCATCGATTTAACGCGGAGCCATGAATCAGGCTTCACTTTGAACGGCCGGTTCACACCGGCCGTTCAAAGTGAAGCCGGCTGGAAAAGTCTCTTTAGGCAGTCTTTCTTTTAAAAATCACCATAGTTTCTGTCCATCAGCGTGGCAACCAAGCACAACAGTGAACGATGACTTCTACTCTGGTGCAGTTATCGTGTTCAAGTTATTGATACTGATGAAACATTCCAGCAGCTTGACCCCTGCAGGGACACAACGACGCCTTGCGGAGAATTCCAGCAGCGCTTGACCCCTGCAGGGACACAACGACACCTTGCAGATTGCTTTTGGCCTCATGTCCCCCTTAAGACATAGACATGCAGGTTCCAGTTCCTGAAGACCCCTGCCGGGACATTGTCACGCAAGGTCCGGCATCTTGCATCCCTGCCGAGACTTCCAGCCCCCACAGAGACAAGACCATATACGGGCTTCCTGATCCCTCAGGGGTGGTCCCAAAGCTAAAGGGTCACACCTCTGACTGGCTCTCACTGGGCTGGTTTATTCCTGTCATTGTTGATTGAACTTTTGTATAAAAACCCTTTGATCAAACCAATCTGGGTCGGCACACCAACTTCAGACTTGATCTGTGCTGGTCATGCCCACCGCCGGCTTACTGATTAAAAACTCTCTATACCACGAGCGGACTTCTGAACTGGTTTTTGATAAATTCTTCAACAATTTGGTGCTGTGACCCGGATGACAATAGACCTTCGATGGAAACTCCTTTTCCAGAACAACGGCACAATCAGCGACTCTATCTAAAATTTTAGAGGTAAGGGATCCACTTGCAAAATCCCAAATTATTGTTGCTGAGTTGTTGTCGAAAGTCTGTGAATTGGAGTGCCGGAGAATGGTTGACGTCATCCTGAAATTTTAGGTAAGTCCGCTGTGTGGTTGTGAGTAAGGGGTTATTGGGAAAAGTTATTGTAGAGATGTTTAGGAATGCTGACAATTTCATAACACTTGAATTTGATTGTGTTGCGAGAATGCTTTGCTTATCCTGCCTTAGAATTTGACTCGCTCTTCTAAAAAGGTTTAATGTCTCGGGTAACATTAAAGAGAGAAATGGCCAGAACGCCATGGTTGGTCTGAGTACCAAAAACATTGTCCGGTGGGACTTATAGCATATGCAGGACGTGGGGTCCGTAGTGTTAGAACACTGATATATTTGTGAGAAATAGACATATACTGTATGTAGAGGAACTGTTTTTATTTTATAAGTGGGGATGACACGCTCTCCCAAATGAGGTATATTTCATTTCTGCAAGAATCGACTAGCTCTTCTTGCATCAACAGGAATGATTTGTATGCTCTGAAGTAGACTGACGGTTGGAAGAATTAGCAAGTGATTTGTGGGTAAAAGTGAGTGTAATTGAAAGTTTTTTGGAGGGATCTTACAGTAAGAAAGTGGAAAGTTTTTGGGAAGTTTTTCAGTTCTTTAAATACATGTATGGTAATCACGGTACCGATAGTTTTATTTGTTAGTTTTGTTTGTTACTTAGTTAGTATTAAATATTGTTAAAATAACTAAAAGCACTTCAAACTCCCTCAGATCTTTGGAGGGATGAAAGTAGATGCCGTAATGCAGAATCCCAAATAGCTTCGCTTACTGATCAAAATAAAAAAGCTGATGGCTCTACTAGAAGGATTTAAAAACACAACGCAGACAAAAATGAAATTAGAGAACCAGTTAAATGATATCAAGTTACGATGACACTTCTGATGACGACTGGATTTTACAAAAATCCAAGATCTGTTGCCTACAAAATTTGGAGCTAAATAATAGTAAGAGATTTTAAATAAATAAACAAAAATGGCTAGAGGAAACAGCTGTTACACTAACTTTGCCACATGATTTGAAAAGTAAAGTACTTGATGCGCAAAGTACTTGATGCTTGTAGAATTCCCTTTAATCCCACAGCTGTTGCCAAAATCACACCAGAGCAAGCTCAGACCTTTTTACAATATTCATTGCCTTAACAGTTCAAAGGGAAGTAGTTGATAATCCCAGTGAACTTTATGCTAAAATAGGGTTGACAGCAAAAGAGAATTGTGGTCTGTCACAGGATCAGATTGATAGATTTCCTCCAGGGTACATGCAAAATATATATTTGCTAATTGCCCTCAACAAAGGGTAGGGCTGGATAACGCAAAAAAAAGAATCTGAAATGTATGAAAATACTAATGTTTGCCAAAAGTGTTTCCTACACAGGTTGAGCACTGAGAGGAGGCGCAAAGGAACCAGCCAATGATCATTCACACCAATCCACATGTCACACGTCTTAAACAAAGAAAATGGGAACGGCTCCCATTGTGGTGAGCCAAATCAGAGCATCCTAATTTACAAAATCTTATCCTGCCTATGGTAACTTCATCATGTAAGTGCATGGAAATCGGTCTCTGAGCGAACTCATTACCTTACTTAAGTAGAAAATTTGGTTATGTATACTTCACTGGAGTAATTTTTTCTCAGACGGTTTTTACTTTTACTCCTTATATTTTCACGCAATTATCTGTACTTTTTACTCCTTACATTTTAAAAACAGCCTTACTCTATTTCATTTCGGCCTTTAAAAACTATCCAGTTAAATTGTGCCATCCGGATAGAGTGAATTTGGTTGTGGTCGGATGAGAAGTATAAACATAATTGGTTTGTATGTGTCTGCTCTCTGAAACACATGTCAATGCTCAATAGTGCAAATATATGGTTCTTTAATATATTTGCATTATACTAAGAGGCATTCATTTTCAATGGCTTTTAGCCTTAATGGTTTTTCCCCCCTTATATTACTTTTACTTTTATACTTTAAGTATTTTTGAAACCAGTACTTTATACTTTTACTTGAGAAATTTTTTTTGAGTTGATACTTCAACTTCTACTGGAGGATTTTTGAACTCTAATATCTATACTTCTACCTGAGTAATGAATGTGAATACTTTTGACACCTCTGTCTTTAACACTCGTCCTGACCTTTCCTGTTTTCTTCACTGACGGCTCTGCTTATAAAAATGACTTCTGAACTGGTTTTTGATAAATTCCTCAACAATACAAAATAAACGGGACTTATGCATTTGCAGTCAGAGCGATGCAGTGCGGTTTTTAATTATATTTTACTCTGGGGTGTCGTGAGATTTTATTCACTTTTGAAAGGTGTCATGACTGAAAAAAGGTTGAGAAAGGCTGTTTTAGACAGATTATTAATAGGAAAGCAATGAGAATGCACTTTTTTCCTTAAAATGCTGTCCTACACGACTGATTTGGTGCCCGCCCTAATAAGCCTCGTGCACCCTCAGAATATTTTCTCTGGCGCCGACCCTGCACCACAGCCGGCGTCGTTCTTCTATCATCACTGCAGTCAAAAGATCAGTTGTTCTTTTCATAATCAGCACTAAAAGCTACATAATGCACGAAATGTAGGCTGCTGTAGCCTCGTCGAGGTGCTCGGACGCCATCTTTCTTTCTTGTTGTTGTTAAGCGGAGGTCAACCGGAAGTGGCTCTTTGTTGAAACGGTTACCTTGGGTACAGCGCCACCTAGCGTCACGGAGTCAGCCATGCTCTGGTTACAAGTGAATTATTCAGTCTGATTCAGTCTGATCTCTGAACAGCATGTATACTCAGACAAGTGATCCAATCTTCTGCATGTCATTATCTGATACGATCTGGAACCCGATTGAACTGCTGCATGTAAACGTACTGAATAAACCCTAATTTCCTTATCGCCCAAAAATTATTATTTCAGTTTTCTCTTTGCTCAAATGGAGGAATCTTTGTTGCATCTAGTCATTTACATCCTCGATAAATTAATATAATAAGGTGATATAACTGTAGTTATTTGGTGAGAGTTCTAGATAGAGCTGGGTATCATCTGTATAAGCTGTGAAGATAAACTCAGACTTTGAAGCTGTTCTTGCTGTAGATAATAATGATATTATGACACCTTGTGACAGCAATGTTTTCAACTTTTTGATGAAAAGAAAATAACACCCTTTTGGGATAGGAGGAACTCAGGAACGTTCAAGGGGTGCTTTGTTAGCCCGATGGTCAATGGCTCCCGGTAAAACTCCAACCCAATTCAAAGTTCTGTTACTTGTGTATAAAGTCCTAAATGTCCAAACTCCTGGTTATCTCCAAGACCTGATAGTTCGTTATGTTCCTAACAGTTCTCCATTTTCAGAGTGCAGATTTACTTGTAGTTCCTAGAATATACAAATGTAGATCTGGATGCCGGTCTTCTGCTATCAAGACAAGAACCATTACTAGAGAACCAACTTAAAACCAAACTTAAAACATTTCTGTTTAGTAAAGCCTATATTTAGTGTAAACTCTAGTGTGTTAGGGCCAGTAGTCATAGCTGCAGCTACTGGACAAGACTAGAGCAGCTGGTCTTAAACAGAGGTTCCTCCTAGATGTGCTGCTATGGAGCTACGCTGATGTGATCATGTGGGACACCAACACGATCCACTGAGCGGTGCCCATCACCCATGTTTCTCTTTCCTTTCTTCAGATCAACCCTTGGTTATTAATTAGAAGTATGTCATAACCATAATTGTTCTCCATTGTTCTGGACCAAGACTGGGTAAATGATAATTTAATAACATTTTAACTACGATTAACTCAGTTATATGGAAGTTTTTCTCTAAATTCACTCTGCCTTCCTACATTCTGTATTCTGATTTTCCACAGCTGGAGCTTTCTGTTTTGTTTTGTCTTTTGTAAATGATCTTGGACCACAAGTGTTTTTGAAATAAACTGTTCAAAAGATCATCTACAGATTCTGTTGTTACCACTAATCTTGATAGGGCTTCATTCTTATATATTTGTGTTTCTTTCTATGGGGCATGAGAAGACACTGTTAAAGGGAACCCTGGCTATTAAGACATGTAGGTCTTAAAAGATAAATGTTGGTATCAATCATAACAATGTGATAAAAAAAACCTTTTTGATGTCTTTGTTTTTATAAAATTTGAAAATATAATCTAACTCGTAGGTCGCCATTGTTGTTTACACCGCAATGCATTCTGGGTAGTGACGTCAGTCGGTTGCACCTGCTGGCCCCCGTACACTGTTGTGACTGTTCAACAAGATAATCCAGAGGATAAACATGTCATCTGTTCAGCCATTTCAATTTGAACCCGAGCGCAAGGTCAAGGAGGAGGACAACACTGAAAACATATCTCAAAACGAGCCAAATGAAGACCAAGAAAGACGGGATGAGGCGAGAGTGGGACAAAATCCATGGTGTCTGTGCAGCAACTGCGTCTTGATGCCAACAGAGAAGGAGAGCGTTTGTTGTCAAGAGCTCATGTTTTTGTCAGCAGCTGTTAGCCGTCCTATGCTTTATAAATCATTAGGACAGTGGCGCCGCCAGGATTCAATTTCGTTGTAGGCACAGAAACAGTCCGTCCACTGCTCTATACGGCTAATTTCAGGGTCCCACTCGGCCTGAATATTCCACTATCCATTAGGTAGAGGATAGATTGGTTGGCTATTCAGAGTTCAAAGTTCAAAGTATTTCAAAGATCTTTTTTCCTCCAACAAAACTTTGCAGTGACACGCACGGCGCACGTTATCCAATTACAGATATGGTGACATTATTATGCGCAGCTCCACACAGATGCAAACATAAACATTATGGTGTTGGCGCACCCAGAAACAGATGAAAACACAGCTAAACAGGTGACGGCGCACCAGAAACAGATGAAAACACAGCTAAACATTAAGGTGACGGCGCACCAGAAACACAGATTCAAACACAGCTAAATATTAAGGTGACGGCGCACTTACATTATGTTTTTGAATGTCATTCTGACAGGTTTTGGTTTCATGCTCAAATATAAGAATCCCTCAAACATGTTAAATGATGAGCAGATTAGAAGGGGGTGGGGTTAAAGGTCTATTCTTATAGAAGACAGATGTTTGGTCTTTCAGAACTATCTTACATACCAGAGTCCAGCAGTTTTACCTTCAGATTGAGGAAGAGGAGCCTGACTTTGAGAGGAGGAAGGTCCACCGTTGTCTGAAGTTTCACCAACATCACTGACGTTCTCTGACAGAAATATGGATTATGAGAGTGAAACTGGTGTAAACTGGATGATTAAGATGCAAATAATTTCAATTATTTTAAGCCAAGAACTTAAATGTTCTTCTTTATGTTTCTATACATGCAGGCGGCTAATTCCATTACTCCACAAATGCTGCATACTGAGGCTGACCTTGATGTCTGGCGTCCCCCTGATGATCAGGAGGACCACTTGCATTATCCTTGTAGTCTGTAGACAGAAACATCTCTGGACTAACCTTCTGGTGAGGAGCTGCTGGCAGACAAACTCTGCAGCAGGTCGTTCCTGCCGATCCTCTCTAGAAGCTTCCTAGTCGCCCCCACAGCTCCAGGAAGTCTGTAGGTCTGGACCATCAGGTCCACGGTGTCCGTCCTGTTCGCTGTCTGCAGGTGGCTCTTCTTGATCGCTGCGAGGCCTTGAAGGCTGTCGGCCTGCTGCAGGAACCACTTGAACTTATCAAACTCCTCATTGTCCAGATCTTCCAGGATGTTCAACAGGTCTGCTGGCGTCATCACACCTCCCTGATGAAGTCAGAGAAACTGTTACCTTCCAGGTATTCACGTCTGAGGTTCTGTCCAGTGACCCAGTGATGAAGATCTTCACTGCGAGTTCCAGGGAGTCTCCGGGAACAACTTATATTTGATTTTTATCAAGTTTTAGTCTTAATGACAGTAGGACAGAGGTTCCTAATCTAAAGTGAGTTTCTCTCATATCCCAAAGTTTTATATGAAATCTGGTATCTAAATAAAGGAAATGTGAGATTCCAGCAGAAATGTAAAATGAAGTTGATATGTTATATATTTATATATATGTGATCCCTGTTTAGTTTGTTTTGATCCTGCTCTGCAGCGCTTTTAGTTTGTTTTTTTTGGTAAATAAACCCTTTTTTCGTTGAACTCCTGCCTCCTGCCTCCTGCTCTCCTGCGTTTGGGTCCACACCTTACACCAGACGGGATAGAACGGTCCGACCACAAATGGAACCAGCGGGAGAATGTGTTTCCCTCTGGATTTCCCTCTGGGAAAACAGGAGGTTGCTCGAGGAGAAGTCCCCCTTCTGGGGAACACGCCTGGCTCGGGGAGGGCCCCGGAGCTTCCAGGCTCTGGAGCGACGGCGTCGACGTCAGCCCCAGTTAGCCGCTGTTCCGGCGGTGGTCTCGGGCGCGTCGTCGGTGGTGGTCCCGGACCCCCCGCGTCCAGGCCCCGCGCCAAGACCCAGGCCTAGGCCTCGGGGACGCACCCCCGTGCGTTCTCGCTGGTCTGCCCGGCCTCGTGGGCGACCCCCGGGGCTGTCTCTCTGGTCTGCTTTGGCCGTGTGTTGGCCTGCAAAAATGATCCTGGTGATGAATCTGGTCTTCTACCGGACTCTGGTTTCTGATGGCGAAACACCAAAGATGAGACTGATTCAGTTGTTTTTCTCCTTATTCCTCTTTGACAGCGAGTTCAGTTTTTGTCAGTGGTCATCCCTACACCTGGAGTTCTGCTTCAGTCAAAAGTAGTGTTTTATCAATGTGCTATTGAGAGATCTAATTACATCTTTAACAAAAAATGAAATAGACCAGAGGTGGACAGAGTACTGGACCCCAGTACTTGAGTAAGAGTACAAATACTACTGGTCAAAATTTACTCCGTTACAAGTAAAAGTAGCTCAGTCAAAATATTACTCGAGTAAGAGTAGAAAAGTACTTGCTTTTAAAGGTACTTAAGTATCCAAAAGTAAATGCTTTTAAATTTACTTTAAGTAAAAGTAAGAGTAAGAGTAAGAGTAAATTTCTTATTTTCCACATCAGTAAATTACTATATTTTTTAATTTTAATTTAATTTTAATTTAATCTAATTTTTTTATTTTGTCTGTGGTTTGTCTGTGCCCTCGTTTTTTACTCGGTCGAACTCAAACATTGAGTTAAGATACGGCCAAGGATTTTGCGAAAGTCCCTGCTCCGAGTCCGGCTCAGTATCAGACTCAGACGACTCAGCGGATTGTCTTTCTTCTCCTGACGCAGGCGTAGCCATTGTTGTCTTCACTTGTTGCAGCTCTGTCTTGACAAACGCAGGCTACTTTGGCGGTATCGTTTTGAGGAGGCTTGACGTATTTCCGCTTTACGTACATCCCAGTGGAGAGCGTGCACTGTGATAGGTTCCTCCTTTGACAAAAACAGCTTGTGTCCAATAGGATTTTAGGGAAGAAGAAAAAAGAGCAGACCTGAAAGTAACGAGTACTTTTCAGCCTTCCTAGAAATGTACTCGAGTAAAAGTAAAAATATTTGTCTTGGAAATGTATTCAGGTAAGAGTAATAAGTACCAAAGAAATCTAATACTCAAGTAAAGTACAAATCCTCTGGATATGTACTTAAGTACAGTACTCAAGTAAATTTACTCCGTTATTGTCCACCACTGAAATAGACAAACAAAGAATCTGTTTAATATTTAACCCGATTTCAAATCCGGTGAGGACTTTGATTTTTGTCAGGCTGTTAAATCCACCACTTCCTGTTCAGGCACGTAACCGAGCAACAATGATTTAAGCATGTTTTCTAAACTAGATTTAAATTCGATTCAATTTTATTTATATAGCGTCTAATACAACAGATTTTGTCTCTAGACGCTTTCCAGAGATCCAGAACATGAACATAAACATAAACATAAACCCCCGAGCAATTATTACATAAACAATGGCAGGTAAAAACAGTGGCAAGGAAAAACCCCACTTGGGGGCAGGACCAGGCTCATAAGACTGGGGGGGTCGGGGACGTCAGCAGCACACAGCAGGCATGTGGAAGCAGCAGTGGGATGACCAGAGGTGTGGGGGGGGGGGGGGGGGGGGCAGCTTCCGCCAGCCAGGCGGAAGCAGCAACGGGAAGATCAGAGGGGGGAGGGGACCGGGACCGCAGGCCAGAATGCAGCTCCCGAGGCTCCGGCCTGCAAACATGCACAAAAGAGAAAAAAGGGGTGCCAGCACAAGAAACTACAGGAGCGATGGACAAAAACGATAGCTATGAGATATATGAAATGATTTTTAAGTAAAAAATAGGATTCTGAGAGTGTCCAGTCCCTCTGTGAGGTCCTGATGAGTCCACTCAGGTCAGATAGGTACTGTCCAGTTTGGGTTTAGATGTCTTCCACAGCTGCAAACATGTTATTTAGTCTAAAACCAGCTCTGTTCTGTAAAGCTGCTGTTCTGGGGACTCGGGGTCCCTGCTGCTCTGAAACTTGGATGTTTGGACCCTTTTACATGCAAGAAATCATTAAATAATTCACTGATGCAGCCACATCTCCAAGTCTTTACTTTAGAGTTATTATATTAAGTCTTATCCAGTCACCTGGTGGTTTAAACATGTTCCTACAGACATTTTAGATACTAAGTTCCACAGCAGAGTAATGATTTGAAGGAGGTGAATAGAACAGGTCAGACAGACGGTTTGAAACAGTCAGCAGAGTTCTGAAGCACAACTAATTTAAAAAAGAAAAAAGACACTCACAAACCCTGAGCTGCCGTCTCCTTGACTACATCTTCGTCGTCCTCCTCCTCAGATGGACAGAATGAATATGGAGGTGCTCCAGCAGGAAGTTGAAAAACAGGAAGGCTCCACGGTCCACCGTTTACCAAACAGGAAATACTATGCTCATGTTTCCTCACAGTTCCTCATTTATTAAAAAAAGTGAAAGAGAGGAAATAACTGTTGTTTTATATAAAAACACAGAAACCTCAGACATGGGGACCAGCAGATGAAGACACTTGGAGTCTGAACTGAACAGGCCTGAAGTCAGCAGCTCGTTCAGACTCCACCCCAAACATTTCTGACCCGAGTCATGAAAGGACTTTGAGACCATAAACCACCACCACCTTCGTTCAGCTTTTTGACACTCCCCTTTTCCACGTCTCATCAGTGGGGCGTTTCTCCACTGAGATTTCTTCTTACCAGAGACGGCCTTCCCCTTAGTGGAGCCATGGAACCAATGATATGTGAAGATTTAGAGAGTCATTTTAGAACGTCTTTATTCAGCTTTCCATGATAGAGAATGACACAGAAATTATTGTCATATACTGTATGTTGAAATAAAAGGTCATTGATACATTTCCCTCTCTGTCCTCCACAGCCCAGATCAGAAGAGATGAGGTTCAGGTCCATCAGTTTGACCATCCAGGTGTTTCCACCGAGTGTCAGACGTCCTCCAACATGTCGACATGAGTTCAGATCTCTGGTGGTAGTTGGAGTTTAAACAGCTGTTTAAACTTCAACAATCCAGCAGTTTTCACTCGTTCCATCATCAGATATTGTAGGATCATTCACACTTGCAGACAGATGTTACACTTAGATCACATGATGTTACATTTGACTGGAAAATCTCAAATGTTCCTTTAAAAGGAGTAGATAAGTGCTGCAGCATCTACATCATGAAAGGAGACCAGACCCTCCTCATAATCCACAAACACCCCCAACTTCTCAGGAGGAGAACTGAGATGGAGACGGACTGAAGGACCAGTAAGAGCTTCGTACTCATTTCCTTTTCTCAGCCAAACAGTCCAGGAACCATTCTGAGGACTCAGTGTGATGTTTCCCTTCCTGTTGATCGACTCTCTGGCCACTCCTACATCCCATTCAGTCTTTGGATCCTCCTCAGCTCAGCTTCAAACAGTTTCTTCATCTTTTCTCTGAGGTTCTTCTCCAGCTGGTCCACAGCTCTCACCACAGTCCCCTCATATGAAGGTGGATGGACTCTGACCTCTGTCCAGTTCTTGGTGGGTAGAGCATCTTTCAGGGATGAGAATCTTTGGAGGAGGTGGAGGTGATCTTCAGAGCGTGAGAGCTGCTCCACCTCAGAGCTCCTCTTCTTCAGCTCACAGATTTCCTGTTCCAGATCTTTGATGAAGTCTTCAGCCTGTTTCTCTGCAGTTTTCTGTTTGTCTTCCATCTCCTTCATGAACTCCTTCAGACGTCTCTCAACAGACTCCTTCAGATCAGTGAAGACCTGAACACCTTCTGCTTTCTCTCTGTCTGCAGCATCGTTACTGATCTTCAGAGACTCTTTGATCTCCTGAATCTTCAGTCGTCTCTTCTGGATCATCTGCTGAATCTCAGCCTCTGTCTTCTCCAGATCTGCCTTCTTTCCTTCATATTCTTCTCTCAGAGGAACAAACTCATGATTCTTGTGGTCTAAAACAGAGCAGAGCATGCAGACACATGTCTGGTCGGTCTTACAGAACAGCTCCAGAGGTTTATCGTGCTTCGTACAAATCCTGTCCTCCAGGTTCTCCACAGGCTCCACCAGCTGATGTCTTTTCAGACCTGACATTGTCAGATGAGGCTCCAGGTGAGTCTCACAGTAGGACAGCAGACACACCAGGCAGGACTTCAGGGCCTTCAGTCTGGTTCCAGTGCAGACGTCACAGGGAACTTCTCCTGGTTCTGCAGCTTGTTGCTCTGAGCTGCTGCTGCTGGATTTCTGTTGAGCTTCCCGTCTGAACTCAGAAACCATCTCTCTGATAAAGACGTTAATATTCAGCTGAGGTCTGGTGTTGAAGGTCTCCTGACATATGGGACACTTGTAGAGAACATTATCATCCCAGAGATCTGCAGATATATATATGTATATATATATATATATATATATATATATATATATATATATATATATATATATATATATATATATATATATATATATATATATATATATATATATATATATATATATATATATATATATATATATATATATATATATACACACATATATATATATATATTCAGTGAGAGGCTGCTCCTCTCCACTCCAGTGTTCCTCAGGAACTCCTTCGACCCCCGGACCATCGACTCCTCACTGGGGGGAAGGAGGGGCAAGAAGAACCGAGAGACTCTGGGGGATCAGTCAGTGTACAATAACTGTGCAATAACCAGGACAGTGCAATAACTTGTGCAATATTACACAACACTTTTTCTATCCATATAATTATTTTTATGGCACTGCACTTTTTATTTTTATTTTCGTTTCGGCTTTTGGGGTGTTTGATTTGTAAATGACAGTGCTGTGTGAGATGGAGATGTCAATTTCCCTGAGGGAACCTCCCAAAGGGATTAATAAAGTCATCTGAATCTGAATATATATGTATGTATCCTCCCTTTTATCTATTACTTGTTGTAAAGTGCTTTGGCATACCAAAAGGCTGTTGTAAAGTGCTATATAAATAAAGTACATTACATTATTATTAATATATTATTATATCATAACATTACACACACATACATATACACATGTATATATATACACACATATATATATATATATATATATATATATATATATATATATATATATATATATATATATATATATATATATATATATATATATATATATATATATATATACACAATTACTGACCTTGCACCCATCAGGATTGTATGGAAGGGTTCGTGGTCACGGGGAGTTTTTATTAAAATTATGAAAACCAAAAATAACATTCTTATAATAAAGATGAAAATCAGAAAAAGACAGAATCAGCAATATACTTGTGGAAGTCCCTCCAGAATGTATAAGTGAATTCACATGACCAGAACTTTGCAGAGAGAAATTGTGTTTTAAATCAATGTCCATGCTAAGAGAACCTGTTGACGGAAGTTGAAGAAATACACTCATCAATGTCAATTATTTCGTTTAATGACAGAGATGAAGAAGCCCTGCAGAAAAAGTAAACAATAAACATAAGCAGGCTGAATCTCACACTCAAATAATATAGGAATTTGTTTAAATTACATTATAAGTAAGCAAATCCTGAAATAAAATGATAACAAAATAAAGTAACAAAAACTATACCATATAGTTTCATGTAACTAATGAGCAATATATTTTGGAGAGCTCCCAACCAACACTACGTGCACATGGATCTATAATATGTACGTGCATCTCTGAATGAACAAGAACCCCACACACAACAACCATGCCGTTACTTCCCTCTAGAACGGTAAAGCTCACAACATACTGCCCCCTAGTGGACGGCATCAAACCCTTCAGAAGTGAGAACGTTTCAGTGTTATTTTTGGAATGCTATAATTACAGAGCAGCAGGAAATTAAGGGCACCTAAATTTGATAATACGTGGTGAAAAATAAAATTCCAAATAGATGTTGGGTTCTTCAAATACTTTGTTATCCAATTTATCTTGAAGGTATTAAATAAAATCAATAACAATTCAAACCACCTTTGTCATAAGAGCATAAGAGTGACAGATTTTCGTAAGTAGCCTAGTGGGTTTTGTTTTTCCATAAAAAAATGGTGTAATATTTTATCAATTGGTTTACAGGTTGTGTTATCAACATGCAAGGACTGGGCAGCATAAGTCGGGACGAGACACTTTTTTTTTTTATTTAACATTTGCAAAAAGTACAATGATTACATTTCTTCATATATCTTCACATTATGCAATATCAAGTTGAACTATAACATATAAAGAATATAAATCAAATAAAATACAAAACCAAAAGCACAACACATTATAACCAGCCAGGGGGGGATGGAATTATAACAGCTAAGCCAAAACATTAACATACATTTATGGTTTTGATTGCTTTTGAATTAGTAGAAAACTTAATAGAGTCCAAATACTGATGAAAAGTAAAAAAAAAAGAGTGTTTTTTTGTGTAAGAATTTGGATTTGTGGAAGTGGAATTTTGCAAGGATAATCAACAAATGACTAATAAATGTTTCTTTTGGCTTTGTTCTAATCGTCACATGGTCAAAAACACCAAACAACATCCGGTCGGGACGAGCCACTTTTTTATTTATTTTTTATTTAACATTTGCAAACAGTACAATGATAACAAATCTTCACATTATGCAATATCACGTTGAATTATAACAGGAGTATAACTCAAATAAAAAACAAAACAAAAAGCACAATACATTATAATCAGCCAGGGGGGATGAAATTATAATAAAAAGCCAAAACATTTACATACATTTATGGTTTTGATTGCTTTTGAATTAGTAGAAAAGTAAAAAAAAAAGATGTTTTTTTGTGTAAGAATTTGGATTTGTGGATGTGGAATTTCAACAAATTGATAATGTTTCTTTTGGCTTTGTTCTAATTGTTACATGGTCAAAAACACCAAACAACACATCCTTCCAAAATAAATTAAAATCAGTATCAATTCTTTCAGACACAAAATTACTCATATCACTCCAAAAAGTTTGAACAATGGGGCACAGCCAGAATAAGTGAGTCATCGTTTCAGAATTTGCAGAACAAAACGTTTGAATCGATATTTCTTTTGAATCTTTTTACAATGTGATCATTTGTAGGATAGAATGTATGGGCCGGGCCACCTGTTCCACCTGAAAGTTTTGGTGACGCACCAGCTCCGCCGCGGTGCATGCCGGGTAGCAGCAGCAGCTAGCAGCAGCTAGCAGCAGCAGCAGCGGCAGCGGAGCGAGGCGCCTCTTCCCGCCGTCTCCCTCCGTCCAGCGGACCCCGCGGACCACCTGCAGGACAGAGAGCCCTTCCCCGAGCCATGGGCGTCCGCGGCCCCCGCGGACCGGTGAGTGCGGCGTCGCGGAGCCGCCGCTAGCGGCTAGCGGCTAGCTGAGGGAGGCCCCGGGACCCCCGGTTCCCCCGGGACCGGCGGGTCCGGGGGGACCGCGGCCCCGCTCCCGGGCGGCCCTCTGGTCCTCCCTGGTACTGACTTTCTGGCTGCAGGGACAGCGTTAGCAGCGTTAGCAGCTGCACAGCTACTGATGCTAACGGGCTGCTGACGTCATACTAGCGCTCAGAAACAGGAAGCTGTCAGTTTGTGACGTCACACAAGTGAGGTCCGCGCTGACTCGGACCTCAGGTCGGTTTCCATGGAGACGGGGGGCTGCCTGACGTCACTGGGGCGTCCAGCTCAGCGCTGCACCTGCTGTCAGGTGTTCAGGGAGGACAGGCTCCTCCCACCGCCAGGTACCGGTTAGTAACCGGTTACTAACCGGTTACTAACCGGTTCCTCCACCTGGACTGGTGAATGAGACCTAAACGGACCAGAACCAGTGATGCCCGGTGTACCAATGGTCATATTTGTGAGATAATTTGGATTTAAGTACGATCAATAGTCGTTGAAAAGCAAGTTTTTCTTCACAACTAATTTAGGCCCAATCCCAATACACTCCCTACTTTCTACCACTAGCCCTCCCTCACTACCACTACCCCTAAAAAAGAAGCCACAGATTTTAGGGCACTTGAAATCTTCCCAGGGGCCTGTCCCAATACTCCCCCTACCCCTCGTTTTCATCCCTACTCTGATCAGGAAGCTGAGAGCCAAAAGCTGTTTTAATTTCAGCTGTAGCGCTGTTAATATGGCACTTTATTAAGTTTTAATATTTTTTCAGGCGTAAAAGTAACCGTTAGATCCCCAACCTGGCCTCAGTTTATCCAAATACTTTGATCTGATTTTTCGGGATGATGAGACCGGGGCGCAGCAGCAGCAGCAGCAGCAGCAGCAGCAGCAGCGCGGACGTGATCGCCAGCTCAACAAATGTTGGTTTAATAGATGAAATTATGGTTCCGTGATAAATCGACGCAGAGCCTACGGCGCGCGTCGCCGCGTAACCTACGCCGTAGGCTCTGCGTTGGTGTAACGCAGAACCATAAATCAGCCTTTATTCTGGCGAGGTTGCAACAACGGGCAAACTAGTGATTATGTACATTCACTGAGTGAATATTATGAAAGTAAAATATATATTTCTCACTAGAAATGTAATCAAAACGCATTTATATGCAGAAACTAACTCAAAATATTGATTTTATTCACTAAAAAATAAGAAATGTCCGCCATGTTTTTTTTTTTATTCAGTCCGCAAATGACGACGAAAAGCATTCTGGGAAATTTTTCTGTCCCTAGGTCAGCTAGTCAGGATCGGAAATCCCTCGATCCGTAGAGACAGATTCATAGCCACTACACCCCTTTTTCTTCACTACCCCTAGGTGGAAAGAGGAATTGGGACACCACTACCCTCACGGGAACGCGCAAAATTTAGGGGTAGGGATGAAAACTAGGGGGAGTATTGGGACCGGGCCTTACTCTTATGGCGCTTTTCCACTAGTACCTACTCAGCGGCTCTACTCGCCACGCCCCCGTCTTGCGCTTCTCCACTACGGGCCGAGGCGGGTGGAGGCGTGCAGAGTAGGTACTTTTTCTGTAACCATTCTGCCGAGGTTCTAAGCGTGCTGACTCGGCCCTGAATCTGACATCATCACAATACACAGCACCGATTGATCGGGGGGCGGGGCTGTCAGACATTTGAATCAGGAAGCGGGAATCAGTGCGAGAGCGACTCGTGGCTCGCTGCGATTTTATTCGACAGGCAATGGCAGCGCAAACATCTGTTTGGTGATCCAACTCTGAGGTGCAGATATTCATAAACCTGGTGGCTGAGGAGAGAATTAAATCCCTTCTCAGCTGCTCGCGGCTCTCAGCTGAAAAAAAAGCGGCGCCGCTTGAAGCTTCTTTCACTCTCATTTTTTAACTTGATATCGAACACAAGCCACAGACCCAGCAGCACATATATCATCTCCTCCAGGTTCTACATCTTTAGTGTTGTTGTCTTGTTGGTTACTTCCTTGTTTTGCGTGGTTGATGCATTTCCTAAGAAACAAAAACTTTTCACATCTTTCTCTGTCTCTTTTTCCAGAGTATGTGGTTGATGACTGTTGGAGGTCAACTGTTTCAGATGTAGGAGAGCGTTTAATTAACCTGAACGTGGTTAATCCCCACAGACTCCTCTGTCCTGCTGAGAGAAAGGTGGATCACATGTGACGAGACAAACACGGCCACAGGGCAGTCAGTGATATGTGGTGTTTCAGAGTACTCATGTGATCACAATCAGGATGTCCTGAGGATCAATATGAGCACACGCCTCCCTCTGAGTGTCCTGGTAGCAGCTCCGGGGCCAGGCGGAGGCTGATGCATATTTGGTCCATCCTAGTTTGTTTTAGTTTTTTGGACTTTACATTTAATTTCTGGATTCTCGGAGCTGCTCAATTTCTCTCTTTGACACCATTAAGTTTCCTGTTTGTGCTGTGGTTTTAGTTCCTGTTCCCAGTTCCCAGGTTCCCACTGTGGTTCAGTTTGGTTCGGATGTGCAATATTTCCTGCTGTGGTTTGGGTTTTGCGTGTTGTTCAGTTCCATCCCTGGTTTGGTTTCCGCTCTGGATCAGTTTCCTCTGTGATTAGGTTCCTGCAATAATTTGGTTCTTGCTGTGGTTCAGTTCCTGCTTCCACTATGCCGGAAAGATTAATCAGAGGTCACAAAGGTTTATTTCTGCCGTTCAAAACTAGTTATTTTGCTTCTCCATGAGGAGACACAATGAACATGTGGCACAACATCTGCAGCGCGGTGTCCATAGAAGCGCCACACGCAGCAGTACAGTGGTCGTGCAGCTAAATGACGGACATAAGTTGTCCTGCCCACGAACTATCTGTCAGAAATATGATTAGACATTTTCTCCAACTGTTGCAGTGAATGACAGAACTAGCTTCCTCTCATTCACTGAACCTCTGTGGATCTGACGACGCTGTCTCTCTCTCTGTCTTAGGTGTAGCCAGGAGGACTTGTTGACTTCTGGAGACCCATGGAGCCTGATGTGATCCGGATGTATTCCTCGTCTCCGCCACCGATGGAAGATGGCGCAGAAGATGAAGATGACGACTTTGGAGACTTTGGCGCTTTCTCTGGAGGAGTTCCAAACAGCATCAGCTTCTCGGAGTTCGAGACGCCCATGACCTTCGACCAGAACCAGGCTCTGGCGGCCACGTCTCCACCGGAGCTCCTCGCCAGCAGAGGGGTGGTGGTGAACGGCGTGGCGGCCGCGAGCCACCGGGTCGGCGGCCCCCCTGAGAGAACTGACAGGAGGAAGGTAGTATCCTGCTCGCCGGAGCGGCCGGCGAGTGAGCCTGCCGACTGCAACGGCGGAGGCACTGAGGTGCTAACAAACGGATTTGGTACCTGTGATGTTCAGGGAAGCCCCCCCTCACCGAACTCTGTCCACTCGTCCACTCAGGACAGGGGTGGGGGAGCTGACGAGGAAGAGTTTGCAGATTTTGCTGCTTTTTCTAATGAAGGAAGACCCTGCAGCCGGCAGGAGGAGCCGTCCTCGGAGGATGACATCAGGGACACAAACAGAACCGAGACCAACAGACCCGGGTCTGACTCCCACTGTCTCCCTGCTGAGGACTCTGGGGAACCACATACACACACCCACTCAGAACAAAGGGACGTAGCCTCTCCACTGCAAAACCCTCCCGCTGAGGCAGTTTGCAGTAATCCCTCCCCCACTCTGAACGGAGGTGCGGACAACGACCTGTCCCCCGACACGGCCGGTGACAGCGAGAAGGGCTCTGAAACGGAGACGGAGACGTCACTGGGTCGTTTGCTGTCCACGGACGCTCTGGAGGAGTATGGCGACATGAGCACAACGGGTTCGGCGCCGTCTCCTCCCCCACAGGGCGGTGCCGCCACCCCCACCGACCAAGACGAGGACTTCGGGGACTTCGGCGATGCCGGTTCGTTTGCCGGTCAGGGCTTTGGTGATTTTGAGCAGCTGGAGATCCAGCAGGATTCAAAGACTACAGTCACAGAACAGGACGAAGACTTCGGTGACTTCAACTCCCAGAAGATCCACCCTGGTGGACCCGAGGGGGCGGAGTTTGCCACCTTCCCCGTCAGCGACAGCTTTGGGAACTTCAGCTCAGCGGACGGCGGGGGCGCGGATGCTGGGTGGAGCGCCTTCGGGGAGCAGCAGCAGCAGGAGGAGGAGCAAGGGGAGTCGTGGGCGGAGTTCAGTGCAGAGGCGAGTGTGGCTCCTCCTTCAGAGAGCAGAGGGGAGGAAGAGGAGGAAGAGATGGAGGAGTGGCATGAAGGTGGCGCTACTGCAGTCGTCGAGGAAACCAGCCAGACCGACAGGCAGCCGGTAAGCCCCGACACTAGTGCAGTGGTGACCCTGGTCATCAACTAGACGGCCATGTTCACCCGTGTAAGCTCTATAACGTGTGCTCAGTTTTAGGGGTGGGGGGTTAGGGTTCAAGACTAATGGCCTTTTTCCACTAGTACCTACTCATCGCGCTTCTACTCAGCGCACCCCCGTCTTGCGCTTTTCCACTACGGGCCGAGGCGGGTAGAGCCGTGCCAAGCAGATACTTTTTCTGTAACCATTCTGCCGAGGTTCTATCTGGGCTGAGCCGGGTCTATTTCTGACGTCATCACCCTCCTCGCCACCGATTGGTCGGGGGGCGGGGCCGGGAATCAGCGCGATTTTATTATAGAGCGCAAACGTCTGTTTGGTGATCCAACTCTGAGGTGCAGATGTTCATACACCTGGTGGCTGACGAGAGAATTAAAAAGGGATGTAGACGGGCGATAAGGAACGATCAGATCCAGCAGGCGCTCTGTTTTACTATCAGCCGCTCGCGGCTCCAGCTGATTTCTCATCAGCGCCGACACGAACAAAGGGGTTGCGCAATCGAGTACGTCACAGCAGCTTCACCCCAACCCCCCCACTTCTCACCTGGCTGTGGAAAAACAAACGGGGACAAAGCGGGTGGAGGCGGGATGAGACGTGACGAGCAGAGTCGGGCTGAGTCAGGGCTCCAGAGTGCGACCTATTAGGTCGCATATGCGACCTAATTTATTAAGGTGCGAGTTAAAATTTTATGAGGTCGCACCGGTGCTACTTGCAAGAGGACTAGTGGAAAAAAAAAAACAATTTTTTTTTTTTTCACTCGGCTGTGTTAGTGCATTAATGGAGTGGTTGATAATACAATCTTACTTTCTGGCTCATTCCTGCGAGTCCTATTTCTCCTCTCTCTCTCGGTCTGCCTGCCTGTCTGACTGCACCTGGTCTGCGCACGTTACGTGCACAGCAGTGCACGCGCGCGTACACGCAGCGCGCTCAAAAAGGTAAACAAAGCGCAGTACGAAGCGGTCTATAGTCGATTATTTTAAGAAGAAACATGTGCCAGAGGCAACCATGGAAGGATCCATGGTGGAGGAGGAGGAGAAGGGTTAGCAGAGGGAGCGACAAGAATCATGGATTCTTCTTCTGATGAAGAGAGTGACAGGTTGGCGAAAGAGGTGGGGGGGAGAGTGGGGAGCAGGCTCGCCACCCGTCCCTTGAAATACGGAATTGTTTGGTAATTGGGAATTAAAAGTTGCGTTCTGTATTGAACCAATACGGAACCCCTTTGCGCTCCGTGCCTAGTTAAGCCTAAATTATGGTTCCGCGTTAAATCGACGCAGAGCCTACGCCGTAGAGTACGCGGCGACGCGCAACGTACGGCGTAAGCTCTGCGTTGGTCTGACGCGGAACCATAAATCAGCCTTTACCTCTCACTGCTGCTCACTGCACCGACACGCGCGGCTTTAAACAAACAAAAAAAAAAAAAGTCAAGATGTCTCCAGAGGCTCCAGACACCCCACCTCGTCCTAAAAGAGGAAGCAGAGGTCTCCCGGAGGTGTGTCAGACAGCATGCTGCAGGAACCTCCACAAACATAATATAACGTCACAGAGGAGCCACAGTTCCTCATACCTGAAACATCCCCTGAGCTTGATATGGTGTGATATGGGACATATATTATGCTCTTATTTATTGGTCATAATATACAGGTGAAGGTCGGATAATTAGAATATATTGATAAACTTAATTAGTTTCAGTAAATTCAACTAAAGGTGAAACAAATATATTATTTCCCACTACATGCAAAGGGAGATATTTCAAGCCTTTATTTGTTATAATTTTGATGATTATGGCTCACAGTTTATGAAAACCCCAAATGAAAAATCTCAAAAAATTTGAATATTTTATGAAATCAATAAAGAATTAAATAATCGAAATTATAACAAATAGTTCAGTGGAGCTCCTCATCACTGAACTTTGAGCAGATCTGTTCGGAGTTCCACACCACAGTTCTGAAAGACAAGGAGCTGCTTGTCTTTTGTCGTTTTGTCATTTAATTTGGGTGCGGTTCTAGCCCCTTTCACACAGAGATTCCGCAATATTGGTGTAAAGAAGTCCTGCCAATACGCCGCCTTTGTTGGTTCACACAGAACCATACAACGCCGGCATAACGCCGCTCCCGTCTGTAAATTCACACAGCATGCCGGCGTTCCGCAATCAGAGGCGTGACGACAGCGCCAGCGTCAGCGCTGGCCCCGGCTGGCCCCGGCATGCCGGCTGTGTCATTCACACAGACCCCGTTTCGGCTCTGTGACTACCTCCGCTGCCGGCTTATTGGTGGGGCCACTTGGCCCCCCCATTCCGCCTCCGTGACTTTCACACAGAACAGCGAGGCGGCTTAAAGGCGCAACGTTCCCGCCTCGAACTGGCTGTGTGAAAGGGCCTTCTGTTTAACTGCCCAATGCAGGCAGACTTTGTTCAATTTACGATAACCATGCGCAGGTTCAGGCTGTCTGTACAGTCATGAAAGTTCAATGCTATTACAGCATTTCGTTTTTTCATATAAAATATATACATTTCTATGCATTTTAGACGTTTTGGGGATGTCCCTTTTTTTAGCGCTCGCGAAAATCGCTGAAATCGGGACGTTCCTTATTTCTATTTCTGAAAGGTGGCAACCCTAGTGGGGAGAAGAAACAAAAGTACAGCTTTCAACAACAATGGCTGGCACAGTTCCCGTGGTTAAGATACGAGGGACAGGCCATGGTGTGTGTCCACTGTAGGGCATGTGGCCCGTCAGTTGCAGGAAGGAATGTAACTAATGTTAATTGAGGGAACCTTATTGTAGTGTTTCTAAATATATTATGTGCAATGCAAAATATGGTGCTACCTAATTTGTTTTGGTGCTACTAAATGAAAAGCTAGGTGGCACCAGTGCTACCTGTGAAAAAGTTAGTCTGGAGCCCTGGGCTGAGTAGGTGCTAGGGCTGGGCGATTTTGGACAAAAATAAAATCCCGATTTTTTTTTTTTCTCTGAAAACTCCATTTTCGATTTCGATTTTTTTGGTAAAACTACAAAAGTCAATGGAATAAATTGTTTCAAATATTTTATCTTTATTTTTAAAGAAAAATAGCTAACAAATTTCCCTATTGGGAATGAAGTGCAATTGAAAGATACTGTAAATCCTCCTTGAGTTTAGTAAAGTGACAACATTTACAATTTTCTTGACCAAACAAAGATGACTAGACGAGCTCTGTCTGTAATGCAGCCAGGTACAAAAAAGGACAATTGATTTTCCGATTTCCTTTTTTTTAACATCGATTGTGATTAATAAATCCGATTTAGATTTAAAATCGATTAATCGCACAGCCCTAGTAGGTGCTAGTGGAAAAGAGCCACAAGAAGACGTGAACACGTCATGAACAGACAGGAACGTAGCGGGCACATAAAACCGTCACTGGCAACCAGTAACTAGCCACGCTGGTTTTTAATACTAAACACTAGTTGTTAAAATTAACAAAAACCCACCAAAGCAACAGCCCAAGAACAACAACAAAAACAGCCTGAATTCAGAAAGTAGAAACTTTGGTGTTTCACCATCAGGTTCCAAAGGAAAACTCCACTGGTGCCATGGAAACGCAACCACAGTGGAGCAGGATTTATCCAAGCACGGACCCGTCAACGGGTCCCCTTCCTCCCAGTATTTGTCCCTGTTCACTGTGGTGATGAGGGTCTGGTACCTTCCCATTCATAGCCATCTCCCCTGGGTCAGAACAAGCTGAACCAATCACAATGAGGGAGGGGGCGGGCCTCATGCAGGAGCCTGATCATTCAGAAGCGCCCAGACGGGAGCAGGATAGCCAATAACACCTCGGATCAACTCTGACCAGTGCCCAACAAGGTAATGGTTCACTTGGAACCAAAGGAACAACTAAGCTAAATTAAGCTATTTAGCTAATTTTACTGATGTAACATGCCAAGGCTGACATCTCCATGGACGGTCCAGATCCCCCAGATTAGTGGTCTCAAGCAGGACTGAGCCGGGGCTCCAAAACCCTGATTTTGGTGTCCTTAATGTTTTGGTTGAATTTAACCTAAAGCTAGACTGGAAGATTTACATTATTCCTCATAATACCAACCTATTTCCTCTGTTTTTATGTTTCCAAACACCTGAACCAGGTTCCTTGTGCCTACAGCATCAAAACATGACATTTTAATAAAAACAGACGTACACACCGGCTGATCTCCATCCTCTTATTTCTAGAGATGCACATATCAGGATTTTGAGGGCTGATCACCAAAAGCAGTATCTGTCGATCCCGATATTTCCGATCACCGATCACGGCGTGAAATCCATAGATTTGTCAATATTGTTGTCTCATGTACAATACTGACATTGTATTATTGGGTATCAAAATGAGGATATGAGAAAGTATCATGAATTGGGTTGAGGCAATGTGCAATATTTCACACTCTAGAGACGACTTAGACTCAGTTTACAAAGAGTAAGCGTAACTTACTAGCTTAAGCTTTCTTGTGGCATTTCACTCAGAGTTGATACAAGTTGTAAACTAAAAACATTAGTTATCCTGTGAAAAAAGGAATTATTGTGACTAGGGCTGAACGATATACCGTTATCGTATCTATATCGAGATATGAACATTCAAGACATTAATAACGGAAAAGCAACGATATAAACGATATATTTCCGCTCGCCCTGCTTGTACAGCTCGAGCAGTCTCCATAAACACTACTTTTAAGATTGCCCTTGAACGCACCACTACGGCCAGCCAACCACAAAGCTTATTTCATGCTTGCTGTTGATCGACAGCTGAAGCCAACCAATGACAAACATAGGAGGGAGGGAGTGAGGGAGACTGAGCCGCACACAGCCACACACACAGGAGAGCGGAGAAGAGCGGAGAAATCCAAACGGAAGTAAAGAGACGAGTGCGGAGGATAATGCGGCCGGCGGCAGTGCAGAATCTAATTTTGTGCCAAAACATAAATCATCCTCCATTATTTGGAGGTATTTTGGATTTAGAAAGGATGATGTCGACGACCAGAGCGAGGTGTTGTGCAAGTCGTGCTTGGTGAAAATTGCGACGTGTCCATCCGTTTATAAAAACGAGAAATAAACCAAAATAATCCGTTCCCCATCTTTTGTTTTGATAATAAAAAAATAATTGATGTGTTTGAAAATCGAAATTGGGAATTAAAACAGCGAGTGGAAAACTCTTTTCTCTATTTCCTATTCGTTGGAGGATACTGAAAAACAAGGATTGGACAAATGGGGGGATTGCACATGCGCAGTAATAAATTAAGAAAGTTGTTTCTGGTTCTTTTGTTGATCAGATTGAAAGTTAACATTTTTAGATATTTAATTGTTGAAACAGAAAATAAATCAAATATGAAACCTGGGAGTGAAACATGAGTTTAATCTGTAATCTGTCTTCACTCCGTCATGAAACTGCAGTGATGTTGTGACAGTCCGTTCAGCTGCAGCGTCCAATCAATAATCAATAACATGTACTGAACTCTAACTCTAACTGCATTGGTTATTTATCGTTAAAGCGGAGCTACAGTAAAATATTTTTATTATTATTTATTATTGAGTGACTTTATGTTAATGTTGATGACTGGGAGTGAGTTCTAATCAATAAAACTGCACTCTTTTGATTTCTGATGTTTTTATTTTTCAGAAAAATGCTTGGTTTTCACCGAACCGAAGTCATATCGTATCGTATCGATATCGAGATATTTGGCATGAATATCGAGATATGAAATTTTGTCCATATCGTTCAGCCCTAATTGTGACCCAGGAAACTGTTGTGAATGAAGCACAACTCTTGAAATGTCACTTGTGAAGCCGACTGACACGATTGTCATCCTGCGTGAGACTTTGGACTGTGTGTAGTCTGGTATAACTCCGGCGGGCATTCGGCAGTGAAATATTTACGACCCAAGCAGCTAACAACACGTTTAAACCCGACGTCTTCTACAACAGAAATGATGATCAAGACCTATGAATCCATTACCTTACAATGTAGTTCTTTATTTTTCTTGCTGTTGTTGCTGTCGTTTATTGGTCTCTGTTACATTCATCTGAGTAAGCAGTGTTGCTCATTTTCTTTCTCTGCCTTAGCGGCAGCCAACTTTGACAATTCAATATGTCTTAACAGCTTCGTTGTGTTGAAATTCTTTTGTAACATTCCTCCTCGGGGTATCTCCTTTACACACAGCTTGCAATCTGCAACTTTGTTAAACCTTTTCGGACATTGTAAAAGTCTCATACCGGCGAGGCCATTTTCAGTGTTGATGCTTTTAGAGACTGCCATGACCTGGGTCTGAGATGCGGGAACGCACGCGCTGGTGGCGGTTTGGTGTTTTAATCGGTTAATCAGTTGCCGATTGATTGGTGCATCTCTACTTATTTCCATTCAGACGTTGGTATCAGAACCAGAACAGTTCTCAAACAAGTTTCACTTTTCAAAAAGTGTTTTTCAAACAGAGTATTTATTCAGTGGTTATCCGTAAACAGTAGTGCAATGCTAGCAGGATTAAAGATAAAAGCAGTGACGTGTGTGGCAGGTCAACTGCGGCACATCTACCTGATCAATAATCACAGCGTGTCCCCAGTGGGGTGCGTCGCATCACTCCAGGCTGTCTGTGGTACTTTCTGTTCACTCATGCATCAGTCTCAGGTCCAGCAGTCAGGTCGGTGTGGTAGACACCGCTGTTTACCAGCAACACGGTAGATATCGACAGGGGGTGAATCCGGGTTTTATTTTGACTGAGGTTGGGCCCCGAAACTCCCACCAGGCTCCTGTTCACAAACCCCTCCCCAGGCCGGACTCCAGGGTGGGACCCTGGGAGCCCACGTGCAGTTAAGGGACACTGAGTTGAACTTTTTCTGGAAACTGTGAGTCCTGCTGAATAGTTTTTGGGCCGACCAGTCACCTGGGACCAGTTTGCCTTGGCAGACCCAACCAGGACAATAAAGCTCCTGGAATGACTGGAGTTCACAAACCCCTCCCCCGTGGTGAGGTGGCGATTCAGAGATGAGGCTCGTCGCTGCACTTCTGCATCCGGGGGTGAGCCAGCTGAGACGTTGTCATCAGAGAATGAAATCATCCTTTCATGTAGACGGTCGGAGCCTGTTTAAAGGGGATGACTGGTGACACTGATGTTGATTGGAGCGCAGAGAGCTCCTGCAGGCTCCGCCCTAACCTGCTCAGGTGCATTCCTCTGTCATGAACCCGCACTGGGAAGCCTCTGTGCGGCTCTGCAGGATTCCTTCGCCGCTGGAACCGGAACTCTGGAGGCGTTGATCTGTAAACGAGCTGCAGCCAGCGACCATACCGGTGTCTGCACGTTTCTTGAATCTAGGCCCCTAAAACTGCCAGCGGGTTAAGCAAGCAGCTCACATTCTGAGAATACAGTCCTCCTGCAGCAGTCGCAGGTTCGAATCCTGGCCTGCGCACCTTTGCTGCACGTCATCCTCATTCTCTCTCTAACCCCTTCCTGTCTGCAACTTGAACTTCAACTTGGCCACTAGAGCCACAAAAAAATCTTAAAAAAAAAAAAAAAAGTTATCACAGTAAAAAAAATATTGTTTTATTTGTCTGAAACTCAAGATCCACTTGAAGCAGATGATTATTTGTAGAAATCCCCAGAATTAACCCTGCCTTATATATTAATTGCAAAAAAATTATTTGTCAACAAAATACTCTGAAATTGCAGAAGAAGCAGCGTGACTCAGGCGTCGGAACCTGGTGCTAAACTTCAGATTTAATGTGAAATTTCATTTCTGCAAGTGGTCAGGAGCATTTTGGGATTCCTTTGGATCTGGAAGGCTTTGCAAATTTAGAACCTGTTTTTGGTCATATGGATCACAGACTGGGAAGACGAACCCTCCACGGCGTGTGACGAGTGTTTTGAAGACTGTCCGGTCTAAATCAGGACACTAGTGTTCGGTAGAGAACCTGCACGTCAGGATCCGCTACCTAGTGGTCTATAGAGGATCCGCAGGTCTGGATCCAAACCTTAGTGGGTCGGGTAGATGATCTGCAGGTTTTCTTTGGCACGTTGGTGGGACTTGATGACTTTGACGTGGATCAGACCGTAGAGCAGGAGGGCCTCCCCTTCATGAAACCGAGGCCTGGTCTTAGCGCTGACCTGGTACTGATCTCTGCAGGCGTCGCTGTCCTTCCGCCTGGAGAAGCTGTTTCACAGCAGCTTCCCTCCGACCGCCGTCCAGCTGACGGATGAGGAGGTGCAGACCCTGAAGGTCCAGCTGGAGCCGGACCAGGACGATGATCGGGGGATATCAGGCCACCGGTGAGTTGTTTATCTAAATCAGATAATTAAAACCACGTAACAAGAGAAGTGAAAATGCTGTTCATCTTAAACAACGGTGGTTTGATGTGGTTTGCGTCTCATTGGTTTGTGCAGGTCGGTGAGCGTCGCGGTGTGGATGCGGCTGCAGGATATCCACGAGGCCCTGGGCCTCCGGTACCAGTGGGGGGGCTCCTACTGCAACAAAGCTCTGCTGTGCTGCCTGGGAATCGACACCCGGAACATCGTAAGTCCCAGTCAGACTCAGAGATGCATTTAAGTGTCTTCAAAACAGTCCTTCTGCACACAACAGGTGGGTTTTCTGCCAAGTCCATCCAGAAGTGTTTCACAAACAGTGGAAGCCAGGTCACATGACGTACCAGAAAGAGTCCTGCTGTGTCTCTCTGTCGGACCTGGCTCGTCTGGGGATGCTGGATGTGCTGGTCGGATACCCTTTGTTCTTTGGGCTTTGGTTGTTGGCAGACACTTGAATATTGAGCCAAAACCGGACCTTTACAGCAGTTTCAGTGGCAATATCAGAGATGACCACTGAATGTAGTCCACGCTCAGCTAACACAACCTGGCTGCTCTCAGCGGCGCTAACTCTGTTTGTGATGCGGGTATCAGTCAGACTAACCATGTAAACCGCAGGGAGAAACCTCCCAGTATCCCTCAGACGTGGCCGGCTCCTCCTGTAGGCGATAGCGGGTCTTGACGGGTCTTTCTAGTAGAATGATGATGGCTGGAACAGTTGCAGAGGACGTCACGTTCCTCTCAGAGGAGCGTATCAGAGAGAAGACGCAACGTCGCACAACGAGAAGCTGTAGTGAATGTCACTTAAAAAGTAAATGTTTTAAATCGGTAAACTGTCTCCTGAGCTGCTGTTTTCTTTCTGCAGCTGTTCACGGGTCAGAAGAAGCAGCCGGTCATCGTGCCCATGTACGCCGCCGGTCTGGTGAGTTCTCCCTCCTAGCCACTTTTCATCCTGTCTTACAGTTCTCCATCTTCATCCTGAAACAGCTTCACACCACATTCACGCCGCACTCACGCCACAGATGATCTATGATGTCACGAACTGACTCTGCCCAACCCCAGTTAATCCAGCCTGGGGGTTGGTTAGAACACGCCTACTTTACCTCAGTTACCGCGGACTAGCCCTTGTAGCTTAGCTCATGCTAACATTAGGCGCTCAATAACATTACCAAACATTCATTCTGATCAAAATATCCGTATGATAAAAGGTGTGGCTGCCTTGAGTGACAGCTGTTGTGTAGTCGACCGTGTTAAAGGCTTTTTGTTGAGCTTTGATTCTGAGATGTGTATAAAACCCACCAGAACATAATCATTATTGTTTCAAATATAAGTTGACCACCAGAACCAGATCTAGGCCTGGAAAGTCCCGGGTCAGAAGGTGGCTCAAACAGAACCACGATGCTGGACTCAGCACAGCGTGGGAGCAACAGACGGGGCGTGTCCTGGGATCATCCCTGCTCTCCACAGGCCGTTTCTGGTTGTCGGGAGGGCAGGGACAGGACTCAAGTTGTCCTCCATTGTCCTCCCGCCTCCGTGTACCAGTTCATAAGCTGGACTCTTAACTGTGTACCCGCCTGCGTGGAAGTAGGAAATGTGTCTGGTGAGCTGAGGTCTGTAGACCGCCGGCCAGGTCCACCTGGACCGGCTCTGCTGCGGCTGAGTCACCTCGCTGTGCTGCAGTGGCTTCAGTGGAGCTCTACCGGAGCTCCAGTGGTGCTCGTTTCAGATGATGTAGAACATCTGAAACGAGGATAGATAACCAGACTTGATCCGAATGACTGCTGGTTAACGTTAGCTAGCATCTTGGGTTACCATATGGTAAGATGAGCTAAAGCTCCTAGTGTACCAGACTTGTTTTCTCCTCCCACTCGTTTCTGGAGTTTGGCGGAGTCAGCTCCTGCCAAGATGCCGTCAGAACCAGCATCGGAGGATGATAATCCTGAGCTGCTCGCACATTTCTGACTGTTTTTGTTGTTGTTTCCAGGGGATGCTGGAACCGACCAAAGAGCCCGTAAAGCCCGTCTCTGCAGTCGAGATGATCGCCTCCATCGCAGCTCCAGAGAGAAGCTCCTGTCCGACGGACACAGTCCAGGTGTCTGAAACACGCTCACACACACAAACTCAGGATTATTCTGCAGCACGTTTGTTTGCAGAATAAATCTGCTGCAGATGTGATGAAGAGTGCGTCTTCACAAAATCATCACCTCATGATCAAAGTTCTGCTGGTTTCCTGCTGCTGATCAAACTGGAGGAAATGTTCCTGTGGGGACTAGTTTCAGCAGCAGATTAATGATCCGTTGCAGTGTTTCCTCAGGATTTCAGGAGGAGCAGATGGTGGATGAAGTCGTTGTGACTGAAGTGGATCAGTCCACATCAGGCTTTAATCTTTGTTTCACCTGGATGTTCTGTATCATTCAGAATTAAATTAGATGAACAGCTTCATTATTAAGAAAAACCCTGAAATTAGAGAGAACTGAAAGACAAGGGGCCTCGTGTACAAAGAGCGCGTGGATTTCAATGTGAATCCGTGCGTGGAATTCTTGCGTACGCAAAAAACAATTCAGATGTTCAAAACTGTGCGTACGCCCAAATCCACGCAGGTTTCTTTGAACATCACAATCAACGTGGATTTGAGCGCACATGCAGGAGAACAACACTCCTACCTGTCTCCTCCCTCAAGTAGATGTATTTGAATATGATAATGAGGATAAATATCCATTAAAAAACGGCTCATCCTAACAAGGAACTTGCAAAAACAAGTAAAACAAATTTAAAAAAAAAACATCGGACGTGAGCTGGAAACACTCCTGTCAGAAGTTGAGGCTGGAAAAATAATTTATTTGGAGGCATTTCCTCTGATTTAATCTGTACAAGAAAACAGAGTAACGTACTGTAGTTGTGTTGACCGCACTGCATTATGGGTATCATTGTTCTTTGCTTTGTGTTGTGTTCCATGAAGAGTTGTAGGTTAATTATGTTCGTACGGGTTTGTGAATGTTAATATTTAGCGTTAGTGCATCATTTCACTCTTGCTTGTATTTTAAGAAATGACACCAGAAATTAAGTTGGTGGGATGAAAAACGGCTCCTCGTTCCGCTTTACTGTCACGCGTTTTCTATACTAACGGATTAAGCCAACGTACACGTGTATTGAGTTTTACACATTGTAGATGTTCGCGATCACCTCTCTCATAAGTATAACAATGTGAACAACATAAACTTATATGTTTATTTAAAAAAAAACCTTTACAGAACCGGTTTTTCGCTGCAAAATGTATTTTAATGTTTTTCTGTTCAGACACAGTTATGGGATGTTTAAGATCTGGCTTCAATCTCCAGTAGTCGTCCCATACGGTCGTCATGGTGACAGATGTCGGACCTGTCAGCAGCTCCAGCTGAAGCATCATGTTGGTCTGAACCGGAGCAGCTGGTCCAGTTCAGAGCAGAGATCCAGAAGGATCCTCTTGGTAATAAACCAGCAGATGGTTCAGTCTTAGTCCTGGACCAGCAGGTCGGTGTGATCTGATCATCACCAGGTTCCTCTAACGGAGCCAAAGCTGCCAGCGGGATATAAAGTTCATGTTCATGTGGTTGATTGTGAGATTGTTGCAGCTCCACTCTTGTGTAATTTATCTGGTGATGTGGGGACTGTCGTGTCCTTCACGTGGTTGTGAATTTATTGTTGACGTCAGGTTTCCTCATATTCTGGACTTCACTGCATCACCAGTGAGTGTCGCCAACGGACAAAACCTCAGAAAAGTGCGTACACCAGCCTTAATGTGTGAGTGAAAGACCGCAACTTTCCACGTTCAAATTACTTTTTGAACATTCGACCTTGAACGTAGAAAATGGCGTACGCATGTTTTTCGTGCGCCGCACTCTTCGTACATGAGGCCCCTGGAGTTATCCAAGTCCGGTCCCGGGAGGTCGGTGTGTGAGGAAACTGCTGCCATGACAGCAGGAGAGAGAAGACGATTGTTCCCTTTTAGAAATCACAGCGCTGTTTAAAAAGCAGAAAAATTTGGAAAAGGGAAGCTAAGTCATCTTGGTTGTTGCTGTTTAATAAAAAAAAAATATTTATTACGAAAGCTGTCATTTGGCTAAACAGTTAACCTATCAGTAAGTGCCGTCCCCTTAGTTACCCTCTATCATTGTTTACGGTTTTACAGAGTTGACTGAAGGAAAACCAAGATGTTTCAGACTAAAAGGACCACTCTCAACATGCCGCTAATAAGAAGCCAACGGTTCGATGACAGAGTTGATTGAACTGTGACATTATTCACTTGATGATGCTAGCGGCGGCCATGGTGGATTCTGACGTCGGGGGAGAAACCTCGGGGAGGTTTCTCCTCCGCTGGTCAGAAGGGGCCCAGAGGTCACGATCCAGAGTCAAAATGAAACCTTGGTCGTGGTGCGACAGCTGCTCGTGTGCTGGTGTTTACCAACATTGGTGGGAGGTTTTAGAGGCCAAGTGAATGCTGGGAGAAACTACAATGTGTTTGTCTGACCTCCTCTCTCCTCCAGCAGGAGGCGCTTCCTCCCGTCCAGTTCGACTGGAGCAGCAGTGGCCTTACGAACCCGCTGGATGGTAAGTGACCCCACCCTGAACCTCCTCCTCCTCCAGCCGCCGGTAGCTGCTCTGCTAAATGCTGTCCTACAATTATGGGAATTATCGAAGCTGGAAACTTTCAAGGCAAATGAACTGGAATAAATGGAAATGTACAGAGTGTCGGGTCAGCCTGAAACAAGGGGCTGAGACGCGAGATGTGGGATAGCTAACACTGTTTCTTTGATGGTCCAAGAGGTTAACAAGCCTCAAAAGTAACAGGATAGCAGCCTTTAAAGGCCTGTTAGGCTAGCTAGCGAGCTAGCATCTATATCCCTGTAGCCTTTAAGATGCTAACCCTGCGTTCACACTGAAAGCGTCAAAAATCTCCCGACGCCTGCATCTCGCGGTTTGGTGCGTTCACACTGAAAGCAGCATGTACTGTCGACGCCTGCAGTGGGCGGGGCTAAAGCTGCGCTGCAGAAGTGGAGGGAACAGTGGGAACAGCCTACTCATATAGCGTACACATCTTCAGTTTCCTATTTCACCATAGATCACACTTTGGGACGCCTTCTTTATATTTTAGCGTTATTTCCGCGTAGATAAGAGTGAGTTTGATGCTCCTTTAACAAGTTTGGTCCGCGGATCAACATCAACCGCCAGAGCCCAGTCCCTGTGAACCATAAATCCGCCTAGGCTGATTTATGGTTCCGCGTCACACCAACGCAGAACCTACGGTGTAGGGTACGGGGCGACGCACACCGTACCGCGAGCCTACGCCGTCGATTTAACGCGGAACCATAATTCAGAAGCTGCAGTCTGTCTGCAGTGAACACTGACACACCGGGTCGGAGCGGATTTGGTCATGATGTTTAACCTGTGTTTTGTGATTAATAAGCACGGTTTTTAATTATTTTTCGTTGGATCAATGTAGCAAATAAAATCGTTGGGACCATCCAGCCACTCAACCATCAGATACGTGTTTCACGTGATCAGTTCAGGTAAAACGGCAGTCAAATCAGCAAATATGTCATTTTGCTGGATGAAATATATTAATTCCTGACAAAATAAGTTTGTTAGTGCACAGCTCTGCTCATGTACGCATGTGAATCAGTGTATGTTTGTGTGTACATGAAAGTACAATCTGCATTGAGGGTTCTCGCTTCGGGAATCCCGGTCTGGGATTGGACGACGCCTCGGCGTCGCCGCTGCTCATCTTAGGAGAAACTACACTCACAATGAAAATGTGGGCAAACGAGACAAAAAGTTCAGATTTAATGGAACATTCCAGAAGTAAACAAACCCGAGGTTTGTTAGATGTGCGGAGAATAAACCTTCGTTAGGCACCTTTGTTGGCAACCTTTTATGAAAACCTCTGTTAAGGAACCTTCACGACGTATTGGACGTCTACAAACCAATGACTACGTAGCAGCGACCAGATGGAGGTGTCTGTACACATTCTGATTTAACATGACCTCAGCGGGGACCGTATCCACGTTACCGAGGAGGGTGGATTAAAACTTCTCTGTATTTTGACGGCGCTCCATCGGTTAATGTTAACGACCATTTTCCTGTAAACACATCTTCTGTTCTGGGCCCTGCACTGAGCTCAGGTCTCCTCCCTGCTTGAGGAGTTAGCAGGCCGCTTCTTTTCACCAGACAGGGTGACATAGGGATGGACGTAGCGCATGGAAGGATCACGTTATTCCTGCCAGACCCCCCCCCATCTGGTGCCCCGGCTGGCCAGAGGGGGCATGTATAGCCCAGGACTGCTGCATGTTTTTGTGAGGGTAGCTCACATGAGCTACCCAAGGGAACACGGGGAGAACATGCAAACTCCACACAGAAAGGCCCTTTCACCAACCCCACTCAGGGTGTGGGACGTAGGGGTTGATTTAACCCAAGAATGTTTGTTCCTGTGGTGCGACCAGACAAAGGACGTCAATAGATTGAGTGTGACAGGATTGGGTTTCCTGGATTCAAATACGGATGAACTAGCTGTCTTTAAGACGCCATTATGGTCCTGGCTCCTTCCACGAGTCGTAAGCGGGGAAAATAACATCTGAAAAGTTTGAGGTGTGTTTGATGAACAGACGTTCTCCGCCAGACTGTGTTCTGATTGGATCTCGGCGCCAGTGTTCTCCACGCAGCACTTTCAATCCTACAGGATCAGCAAGTTAGATTATTGTGATCCAAGATCAGCGATGTAGTTTCTGTCAGTCTTCTGGCGCCTCACACCACAGGAGCATCTGCAGAACCAGCGTGATGATCTGGTCTTCCTGAAGAGAACGTGTTCCATCGTGGCCGCCCGGCTTTGATTCTGAGGGAACGTTTCTGGAGCCGTACCAGGCTGTGTGAAAGCAGACACAAAAGTGGAGGTTCAGAACCAAAACCATCAAAGATGACCGTCGTCCACCTGATTCTGGGTTTTCAGGGCACGAGAAGGGACCAGAGTCAGAGGTCTGTCATCAGATCAGAATACTTGATATTATGTGGAAACAATGGTTGGTTCAGATTAGGGATGAACGATTAATTGCATTTGCGATATCGTAATGCGATAAAACAAGATTTTCTAACCGCAAAGGCTGCGATTTGACCAGTCACGTGATCTGGTCACGTGATGTGCGAGTGAGCAGAGCCGGCAGGGAAAACAAGTCAACAGTGCCGCGTAACCTATCTACCATGGCCTCAGTGTTGGGGCTCGGCCGGGTGGGGATTTCCTCCGCAGCTCGCGCTGGGAGCGGCGAAGAGCACGAGCCGGCGGACAGTGGAGTCGCTCTGAGCCACACCTGCAGCTCGTCAGCTCATCAGGAGGTTACAGAGCGGGGCTCCCAGTTGTTCATTGCTGGTTCGTTTTGTTAACTCTGAGCTTTCTTGGTTTGTTTGTTAGTTTGCTGGTGGTTTTTTTCTCCCTGTGATTTTTGAGTTATTTGTGAAGAAGTTCTGAGTTCCCCGTGAGGAAGGTTTTTTTGTTCCCTGTGGGAGTTTTTCTGTGTTTTTCTATTAAACTACGCCTCGTTTTGGCTAAAGTTTAACCCGGTTTGGTGTCGTGCGATTGGGTTCAGAGAGAACGACCCATAACACTCGTGTGTACAGACGTGTGTAGACGTGTTAAAGAGGTAAAGACACAGATTTGTTTTCTTTATTGTTGTAATCTGTGCTTTAAATAAATCTGACATTGTTTATTATAAAACAGACTGATTTATTGCTGTAGTTGAAAAATACATGAGAACAGGACCTTGAAAAAATAATCGCATATTAAATCGCAATATTGAGGAAAAAAATCGCAAATAGATTATTTTCAAAAATCGTTCAGCCCTAGTTCAGATCACTTTCTTCTCTGCTTTCACGCTGGCACGTCAGCTGGTCTCGGTCACATGATCAGTCTGCATCTCTCAGGAGGATGTTTTTTTCTGCTCAGCTGAGTTTGTCTCTCTGACTGCACCGTAGTTTCCTCAGTCTCCTCCCCAGATGTTCCTCCTCCACAGTTACTGTTCTGGTTCCAGCACTACTAGACTTGGTTTCAGATCTGCTAGTCCTGGTTCCAGCTCTCTTCAGAAACTGGTGGTGACATCACAGGGGGCGTGTCCAGTTCTTCTTCTGTCGGGGTTTAGCAGCAGTTAAACTGTGGGCCTCAGCTAAGCTGCAGTAACATCGTGTGGACTCTCACTAACACTCTGCATGTCCAGATCAGAGGTCTAACATGTAGCTGCTGCATGACTCCTTCTCTCTCTCTCTTTCTCTCTGTTAACCCCCACCGCCCGGCTGTCAGCCAGCGGAGGCTCGTCTCTCTTAAACCTGGATTTCTTTGGTCCTGTGGAGGATTCAGGCTCCACCAGCTCTCCCTCCATCCCAGGTCAGCTGCTGCTCAGACTCCCCCTCCTCCCTGCCTTCATGTTAGGCTCCGCTCCCTCTCTCATTCTCTCCGCTCCACAGAGAGGGCAGTTGGTGCAGCTCTGATCAACGTTTGGTTGTTACTTATCAATGTTTCTGTAGGACAGGAAAGTAATTTCCCTCCAGAGGATCTAAGGGCGTGAAGTCGCAGGTTCCGGAAATGTTCATGACTGAACATAAGAAGGTGTTCAGGAGAAACATCAGTGACTACGTTTACATGCATCAATAACCCTTTTAAAGCCTGAATATTAGCAATAACCCGGTTTCGCACGGCCATGTAAACACCAATAACCCCTTTGAATAACCCAAATTTTCTCATATTTGCGTTTTTAAAAATAATGATAAAGAATATGACCCCTGGGTTACTCCTTTTTTTAAATTTTTGTTTATTTTTTAAATATTTGGTCATGTAAACGCCAAACTGAATATCCCGATCAAATGGAATATGAATTTGTTTTTTGCGCATGCTCTGTTAGCAAGGAATCTTGGTCTTTTGAGTCCAGGACCTACTTCTAAACATGGAGAAACGCAAAACCACGCCACACTTTTGGAGTGAGGAGGAGACTAATCACTTCATAAATGTAATGAAGGATATGAACATTTTGGCATTTGTAGACGGTAGAAAGTACCAGGATAGCCAGATTTACAAGAAGGTGAGCGAAAAGTTGCACAAAGCAGCATTTGTTTTGAATTTGGATACAGGAAGAAGAAGCAGAAATGAGGCTAATTGCGTCATGACGTCCTCCGTGCGTCGCTGGTTTGATCCAGATATCCCAAATGATTAATTACCATGTAAACAGGGATAACCCTGTTTGCTCACGCATGTAAATGGAATATTCCGACTGTTTCAGTAACCGGAATATTAGCAATAACCCGAATTATGACTGCATGTAAACGTAGTCAGTAAAATGCAGAACTACCAGAAAACCTGGGTCCTCTCAATGTTCCTAAACGAGGTGCACATCAGGCCGGTGTTCAGAAGAACTGGACCGCCGTCGTAGATGAACGAGGCGTAGCTCCAGAGGCCTTTTCATGCTCTGCCTGGCTGGTCTTCAGCAGGAGGGTCCTGGTCCTGGTTTCTCCCCTCCTAAAGGGTGTTTTTACCTGCTGTTGATTGTCTAGTAATTTATCGGGGGTCATGTTCTGGGAGGGGTCAGAGTCTGAGAGGGAGCAGTCGAGTCAGGGAGGGAGGGGTGGTTGGGGAGAGAGGGGTCGGAGGGCTAGAGCTGGGAAAATGAGTCAATCAAACTTGTGTGCAGAAGTAGAGATCAATCAGTCGATTCGTTGATCAGAATTAGACGACTGGTGCCTGATCGCCGTTCAAACTCCATCAGACCTTCAAGAGTGTCAGTGGGTGTGGGGGGGGGGGGGGGGGGGGAGTGGTGTCTTCAGGTCTCTAATGGCGCTTTTACACCAGTACCTACTCAGCCCGACTCGACTCGCCCTCGTTTCTTTTCAACACCCAGATCAGAAGTAGGAGGTTGGATTGAAGCTGCTGTGATGTTTGTAGCCCTGAGCAGACATGGACTGAGAAAGCTCCTGGTATATTTTTTAATTCCTTGTCGCCCCATCTAGCTCTCTCTGGATATTTTCCTCAGCCACCAGGTTTAAGAAGGTCTTCACAGATTTCTGTGCAGCCATTGTTTTTCGAAAAAAATGAACAAGAAGCCACGAGTCGCTCTTGAAACGATGTCACATCCTGACTCAGACGTCTGACTCCAACCCCCCGACCAATCGGTGTCCTCTAGTGTGATGACGTCAGATACAGCCGACTCAGCTGCTTAGAACCTCGGCAGAGTAGATACAGAAAAGTATCTACTCTGCACGTTAAACCCCTAGTGGGAAAGTGCCAAACCGAGTGGAGGCGAGTCGGCTGAGTAGGTACTGGTGGAAAAGCGCCATTAATAAAATCCCCAAGTTACTTGTAGTAATTTCAGATCTTCTCCACATCCTGCCCGTTACGATGCTCATCTTTCCTTCTCGTCATGAAAGTCTACAGAACTTCTGAGTTCTGGCCCTTTGTCACGTTTGCCCTCGTCTTGGTTTCAGGCGTCGACCCCGAGCTCTTTGAGCTGACGACCGCCAAGCTGGATCCCGGCGGCTCCGGCAGCCGGGTGGCCGACGCCTTCGCCCGCCTCATGTCCACCATGGAGAAGACCAGCACGTCCACCAGGTCAGTGGCCCCGCCGGCCGGGAGGCATGAGCTGTGGCTGCCGCTCTCGGGTCCTTAAAGCTTTTGTTTTGTCGGACAGGAAACCCAAGAAAGACGAGAATCTGAGCGAGGAGGCGGCCAAAGTGATCGCAGCGCTGCCCGACCTGTCCTTCATGCAGGCCAAGGTGCTGATGTTTCCCGCCACGCTGACGCCGCTCGGCTCGCAGGCCACGCCTGACTGAAGCTCCGCCCCTGGACACACCCTCATCACCCCGCCCATGTGTTTTTCTTCTGTTGCTGCATATGTTTTGCATTCCTATCACGTTTAGTTTTTAATGTTTATTTTTATTTTATTTTTGTCTTATGATTTTTCAAAATAAAGTGAAGCATTTACGGAGGGAGGCGGGGCAGCGCTCTGCAGGTTAGTTCGGATCTGTAAACTCTAGCTGTAGAAGTGTGTGTGTGCGTGCGTGTGCGTGCGTGTGTGTTCACATGTAGACCAGTTATGTACATAATCAGGGATTCAATGTTTTATTTTGATTTCTGACAATTTTATTTTGGCGGGTCTCTGAAGGAAACACTGGCTGAAGCTCTTTCAATCAAACTGAAGTGTGTGCATATACATATCCATATGCATATACATACATACATATGTATGTATGTGTACATACATATATGTATATATATACACATACATGTATATATATATACATACATGTATATATGTATGTGGATTAGTACGTTTATATACATATATTGGATCTTTATACATATATTTATGGACTTGAAACCACACTGCCTGCAAAATCCAGCTGAATGTTTCGTCCCCTCGTCTGTCCGGAGGCCTTAGTTTTTACCCTGCTGTCCTTAGATTTTACCCAGGTTGTCTTTAATTCTCCTGCAGCTCCTGCTGGCGTTCTTGAGGAGCTGCGGTCCATCCTGTCTGTTTTTATTCTCCGCTTTCCTTCCTCTGCTGTTTCTCATGTTTTGGGGGTAAAAATGGAACATTTAGTATAAAACCACTGAAAGTTTGTGAGCGTGGAAGTCCAGCTCGTGCCCGGGGGGGGGCGGCTCACGATGAAGGGAATTAAGGGACCAAAGTCCACGTCTGTTTGTTCGCTGTGTTTGGTTTGCTCATACTACTGTCGTCTCCCAGGAGGATTTTGCACATTTGTAAAGATGAAATGGATGTAATCATAGTTCACTGTGGCTTTAGACCGTGTACAGTTAAACTATGGGCTGTAAAATGTTCCGGAAAGTTCCTATGGAAAAAAAACTGAGACTGGGGAGCCTGGGGGGATCATGGTGCATGCCCAGGTTCTCCTGAAACTACAGGTGTGTAAATTTACTTTTAGTGTACACAAGAAATTAAAATAATTTAAGAGAACTCTGTGTCCTCGGTTCTGTTTCTGTGTGAAAGTAACTGAAGGTCTGGTTCTGTTGGACCCGCTCCAGCTGGAGCTGGTTCACCTTTAACTCTTAGATCAGAGTTTTGTTTTTTGGGTTTTGTCTTATATAATTTGACACAAGACGTTCAGCTGACGGTGGAGCCAGTTGTAAACGATACTGATGAACTCTTCAGTTTTGTGTTTTGGTGAAACATTCTGTCCCAGCTGAAGTTCTGGTTCAGTTCTAAGTCCAGATCTAAGTCCAGATCTAGACCAGTATGGTCCAAATCCCCAGGTGACTTCTGGCTCTGCCCATTTTATCCAAGAAGTATCCAGTAGAAACCAAAGATGGCAAAGTACCCCATTCAGAAAATATGAAAGAATGAAATCCTTTAAAAACATAAAGCAGAGTTTCTAAACATCCATCATCTGACTCGTATTAATGTTCAGACCTTTTTAAACTGTTAAATTATAAAATGATTGATTGATTGAAACCTTTATTGTCCCCTCTGGGGAAAATGAGTTGCCAAACGGCTCATGACATTCAGAAGAGAAAGACAAACAGAAAAACAGAGTCTACAATGCAACAATACATAGAAACACCCTGCTGGTCCAACAAACACAAAGTGCTGCTAGTTGTTTGCCAAAGTGCAACATGTGCCGATAAGAGTCTAAATCAGTTACCTAACACCTCCAGCTCCAGGTCTCCCTGTGTCTGCAGGGCCAAAAAAAACAACCTTAAAAATGTTTTTAAGTACATAGCCTGCTGGGTGGGCTGTGATGTCATCACTGATGTTCCAACAGAAATGCCCAAATTTCTTCAGAGGAATACCAGGATGAGCAAACAAGCTACCTGCGAGTTGACATTCAAACTACCTAGAACATGTCTCTGTCACAGCGTTAAATGAGACAGAAACACGTGGCTGACGTTCATGTCCGTGGGCAGCAGAACTCCACCCTGACATCAACCGCCGGGTGGTGCTGCGTCAACAACATCCATGTCTTGGATTGTATTTTGAAAACAAAACGAGCTGGAAACAAGAAAAGACCCTGAGTGTAACTGACCAAGCCACTAACTTCCGGCCCGTCCGAGGCCGTCCAGCTGGTTTAAATGAAAACTTTCATTACCTGCGTTTTCCCTTTTCTCTCAGGAAGCATGTCGGCCAGAATTAAAGCCAGTTTTACCCTGGTTTGAGGAGCGGTCCAGGATCAGTGCTGACCTCTGACCCCATCCACCTCGTATTTAAAAAACTGTTATCTTCACACATTTGATGGGAAGGTTTGATCTAAATTCACTGTTTGGTGTGTAAGGATGAAATGATCAACAGTTCATAAAGTGTGATTCTTTGGGGCTGCTCAGTGGCGCAGTGGGTTAAGATGCAGCTCATATACTGAGGCTACAGTCCTCCTGCAGCGGTCCCGGCCTGCACACCTTTGCTGCATGTCATCCCCGATCTCTCTCTCTACCCCCTTTCTATCTGCAACTTGAATAAAGGGCCACTAGAAACATCTTTTAAAAAAAAAAGTGATTCTTTGGAAGCAAACTTGTGATATTTGATGTAGTTTTAGTTCTGGTGGGTTAAGCCAGCCCGCTGTGGGCGCAGCGACGGTTGCAGCAGATGCTGCGCTACGTCTGTCCTCCAGCATGGTGACACCGCTACGTACAAGTACTCTGATGTGAGGCCTCATGCCACAGATGTCTGGATCTGAAACCTGCTCTCGTCTTTTCGTAGTGGAACTGAGATCCCATACCGCCGCAGCAGAGAGCACGAAGAACCAAAAAGCAACGAGAATTCTGAATGTTTCCAAAGAACTGTTTTATTTTTTCATTTTGTTTGACAAAAAACAACAGGCAACGCTGCCCTCTGCTGGTGGGATGCCCAAGACCCAAGTGTTCTTTGTCTTCACATCTGGACCTCGCAGGACTCGTAGCCACCGTCAAAGCTGACCGATGACATTTAGACCACAGCCGGGCCACAGCCGGGCCGTTCCGACGCGCGCCAGAACCCAAGTAGGTCCCAGTTGCCCAAATATGTGTTTTCGTTCAGGACAACTAAATCTCAATAAAATCAAATCTAATCTCTAGAATAAATCTTTGTATTTATTTCATTTGTTTATAAATCTTTAAATTGTCTGGGCCGCCCTTCCCGGTCACTGAGACCAGCTGCTCCTGGATGCCAAGGACCCAGCGGAGGTTCAGGGAGGACAGGGCTTACAGTTACACAATAGACACACTCCTTGTTGCGTTTTAAAGGTCTTAAGATTCCCCTTCTGACTCTGAACCTGGTTTGAGATGTTGATTTTACGTTTTTACTAATGTTTTCATTTGTCTCCTGGACCTCTACTTGTGATTTTGTGTCTTATACGTATTTTTTATTCCCGTCTTCACCACGTGGTTAGCGGTTGCTGTTTTTCAAGAGTTTTGTGAATAAAGTTGTCTTGGTCTGAACGTCGGGTGAGTCTGCAGGTGAAGATCTCGGAGACGTGGACGAGTCGCACCAGCTGCTGACTGACAGGAGACGTGGACGCATCTGCTGAAGGATGGAGAGGAGGAAACTTCAACGAGGATCATCCACCATCATTCCGAACTTATAAACTCCTGGGACTTGTTCTAGGAAACCAGACCAGTCAGCTGGTAAATAACATTGTTTTGTGACTTTTTTTTCCTATCAAGGATGAAACATGTGCATGAACATCCTCAGAGAATGAGTCATTCTTCAACCATAAGGCTTCTTCTTCTTGTTTTCTGTGCAATGGCTCCCCCTGCAGGAGCGGCTGAAGAGCAGACGCAGCTCTTGTCGATCATTTTCACTCCTTTACGTTGATCAGATCAGTGTCAACCCTGGTCCTCGAGGGTCGGTGTCCTGCCGGTTTTAAATTGTTCCTGCTTTAACACACCTGATACAAACGGCCGTGTCTTTAACAGACTTGTGCAGACCTTGATAAATTACCAGTGGAATCAACAAAACAGTTGAGGCTCGTTTCTTCATCATGTGACTCGTCTGAATAATCAGTTACTGTGATCGACAGATTCAGATGTGACTTTGCTTTTTTCATCATCTTCCACGACTGAATATGTCCAGGATTAACGGCCGAAAACAGAAAGATATGGTGATTTCTGCAGGTACTCGTTTTCAGCTTTTAAAGAGAAACATTATTTATGAAGAAAATCACTGTTTGTTGAAGAAAAATAGATAAAGATAGAGCCAAACTTACAACTTATGTTATATTTAATGTGTTCAAAACACCGGCAGAGGACTCGGAACAAGATGCAAGTGTTCAGGTGCAACCACAAGGGTCTGGATCCAGGAGGAACCGCAGGTCCGGATCCAGACCCTTGTGGTCGGTTGGGTTCCTCTACGGATACGTTTTCACTCTCAGGGGTATCAATACTAACATTTAGATGTAAATTAAATGTTCCAACATTAGGGACTCGAGCGGATCGTACAGATCACTACGTCACGGATGCAGTTATTCCCCACAGGACTGACCACCGTGGTCCTTCGGTAACTCTGAGCCGTTGAGGTTGGATCCTCTGGACCAGGGGTGCCCAATCCTGGTGCTCGAGAGCCCCTATCCAGCATGTTTTAGATGTTTCCCTGCTTAAGCACACCATGATAAAAGTAGCTGTTTCAACAACAGAACTGTCCAGACCGTTATGACAAGCTAATGATGACGAGTAATTAGAATCAGGTGTGAGGAAGCAGGGAAACATCTAAAACATGCTGGATAGGGGCTCTCGAGCACCAGGATTGGGCACCCCTGCTCTGGACAGTGGTGCCACCAGGGGGGGGCCAGGGGTGGCCACGGCCCCCCCTACAAATACGCTGGCCACCCCACTTGCCTCAATAAAAAAAAAAAAAACACTTGCCGGTCACAGATTCCATCGTCAGTTATGCGTTTCGTCCCAAATCATTTGGGCCAAATGCATATCAGTAGGCGTTTCTTTAATTAATTCTGAGCCTGTACACTACAACAGTATAATAAAATCCTGTAATGATGGCTTTTAGTTTTGGTGTCCACCCCAAGAATTTAAGTGTTAGCATCTGGCCCCCCCTATGAAAAGAACAACAGAACTGTTGTCTTTGAAAAAGATTAATTGGACATTTTCATTTTACTTGAAATACATAATCAATACTGAATGTACTAATAGGAGCTGCGTTTGTCTTTATCGAAGTAAATAAATGTTTGATTCTATTTTGATGTAAAAAGGTCATTAAAGTCAGTATTCAGCATTTATTTTAATGGAAGTAAACTAAATACACGGATCTCCCGTCCAAGTCCTCCCCGACTCCTCACTCAAGTGTTACAGCAGCTGGAAAACACGGCTGCACCTGGTTTAAAACTCCACATCAACCACCTGTTCAGTTTGATGGGCTGTCAACTAAAACAAGGGCTGTCATCAAAAACAGTCCATGGATCAGGAAGGTTGCTGGTTTGAATCCAGCCCCGGTCTGTCTGCATTTATTTTCACCTGAAGTCATGAAGCAAGTGTTTATTCTAAACCCGTGTTTTTAACGACCGCCCTGCACGCCGTACATGTTGCTCTGCTCCACGGCTGATCACTGGTGATCTAATCAGGTGTGTTTGAGCAGTAAAACATCTAAAGCATAAAGGAAGATGTCCTGAGCAGCAGGTTGGAAGAACACTGGTCTAACGGATGGACCTTTGTTTCTGTGATGAACTGCTGACCAGCACGGGCTATTCAGATCAGAACAAACGCACTGATTTCAGTCCCGGTCCGCTTCATGTCTGAACCTGCTGGAAGCACCAGGAACCGTTGCCGCCGACCTTCAGCCTTTCACACGTCGACAGCAGAAAACGGCGCTTTGATGACATTGGAATCTAAATGAGTTGTCTTTTAGGGCTGCTGACGTTTAAGGCCCCACACCTCACACCCTTTTTAAACCTCACATAAAAGATGGACTATGGCCTGTAAGGATTATGGAGACCTTGGCTGCCAGTCGACACCAGCGGAGATTCGGTTGTTTTTGAGGTCATGAAAGTGTCAGAAACACTATCACACCCGTGGGACACATACGTGAAGACACTACATGTGATTGGTTCAGACACCGGCTCAATGGTGGCGTGGGAATGTTTGGGGGCGGGGCCGTGGCAGAGGCAGCCATTCCAACGATAGTGAAAAGACTAAACCTTATTTTTTAGTTGCCGTTAACTGCATGACTTGATCCTGATCAGTGGACTTCAGACTACCAGAACACTTTTAAGCGTTAATACACACAGCGATCTACTGAGAGCATCCATGCTGAAACTCTGTTACCATGGAAACTGAAAGCCACCCAGACCACAGATCTCCCGATCCCATACCGATCCCAGCTACCAGGCAGATCCATGGGTATGGGATGAGGAGACACGTCCACGAGGATGGCGAGGAAGCGACTGCATGTTTGGTAGAACCACAACCGTGAATGAGGTACGAGGGACAGCAGGGTTCCCACTCTTTCCCTGAAATTATTTCCTAGGACTTTTCCAGGACGCGTGGGAACCACAGCAGCTCTGCTTCCCGCGTGACCCAGACTTCAGACTTCAAGCACCTCTGCTGGCTGACGGACACCCTGAGACCCGACCCCATATCCAACACCTGATGGGCTGCGATATCAGACGCCCACATTTTTCCTGGGACTGATCAGTGAAGTCCAGCTACATCTACCAGAACTGTGAAGGCAGGATCGGGTCCGGCTCAAACCGTTGGTTCTCTTTTACCCGCTCTTCTCTCCATCAGTCATTAAACATTCAGGTGGACTCGTCCGATGAGCATCAATGAATTCAGATAAAGACAAAAACACATGAGGATTTTTTCAAATGTTGTTATTTTTTCTAAAGCAAGGCTTTAAAATGTGCATAAAAACATGTGGATGGAAACAGAGCGAGAGCCGTGTGATGAAGAACCAGCTGTTTCCTGAGAGATCTGGACCAGAGCTCATCATTCCTCTCAGGTGCAACAAGAACGAGAAGACGAGAAGGCAGACAGAGAAGAAGAGTGAGGAAGAACACACCGACCAGCACTTATCAAACATCTCCTTCATTGTTTTAATAGTTGACATTGTGCCACAAAAATGTCGCGTCCGCAGCCACAAATCACGTGCCGAGGTTTCTAATCATTCGCTTCTCCTGCTTCTACACACTCTGCAGATCACTTCTTACATTTATGTATAAATATATACAGTTTATAGATTCTGAGTCGGGGTGGTGCGTTCACTGTCGTCGTGGGCGCGCCCACGCCTCCCGAACGCAGCGCGCCCGGGTCGCCCGGTGAACACCAGCAGCGCGCGGACAGGAATGTTAGCGAGCGGACTGCCGGGGCGCGAACGTGCTGGAGATCTGCGGCCGCGAAGGCACAAGGGGGCGGAGCACTGAGGGAGCAGGTGCCGGGTGGTGCGGCGCACGCTGCGGGTGCGAGCGGCGGGAGGCGCGGCCGGGCGAGTCGTGCTGCTCCGCGCGGCTCGGAGGCGGCGGTGGAGCGCAGCACGGGGACAGGTGGATTTTCGTTGGTTAGCTTCGCTGTTAAAAATCGTCGACATGGTTTTCCAGTACGAGTGTGGATGAAAGAGGCCCGCCGTGTTCTGGGGGACGGTGGGGGGGCGGGGGGGGGGGGGCTTACCGTCCTATTGCTGACTGATAAAGGGTCGGGCTCTGGTTCTGGTGTGTGTGGGAGCGGGCCGCTCAGAGCCTCCCTCTTCTTTCCTGTGGAGCGTCATGGGAACGTTGGGACTGGTCGTGGGCTCGGGGGGAGGAGATGGGTGGGTGGGGGCGGGGCGATCAGGTGGTGGCTCTTCTGGGCTCTCAGCAGCAGCCTCCGGAGGAAGTGTTAACCGGCTTGCTCTGGATCTTGACGTTGGACTTCTCGGCGGCGCCGGCCGTGGCCCCGGGGCCCATCCGCTTCTTGATCTCGGCCGCCATGGTCATGAAGGCCTGCTCCACGTTGGTGGCGCTCTTAGCGCTGGTCTCCAGGAACGGGATGCCCAGGTTGTCAGCAAACTCCTGCAGGAGGAGGAGGACGCCACGGTTACAGTCAACAGACTAAAGGACGGTCGCACTTTTCATTCACGAAGGCAAATCAAAGGGTTTTCACAAAGACACAGAGATCAACTCAATAACAACGTAGTATAAAATACCAGAGAAGAAGAAGCCCACTAACACACTCCAGTCCAGAACGCAAACCCCTCCCGTGGGGCCGTGGCCTGCACTCACCTTAGCCGTAGTGTAGTCCACCACCTTCTTCGTTGTGAGGTCACACTTGTTGCCTACGAGCAGCTTGTTGACGTTCTCGCTGGCGTAGCGGTCGATCTCCTGCAGCCACTGTTTCACGTTGTTGAAGGACTCCTGAGGAGGCAGAGCGACAAACGGGAGGTGATGTGATGATGGAAGAAAGATCTCAGTCTGGATGGATCTAGAATCGTTATTAAGTTGACGGTCCACAGTCATGCAACGACGTCCCAGCAGCCTCTGAGCGACGAGGGTTGGGTTTGCCGTAACCTCATGAAGGTTCAGGTTCTGCTGGGTTTCTAAACCCGTCTGTTCTTGAAGAACTGGGATTAGATTATTTAACCTGGACTGAGCTTTGGCCACTACATGATCTGATAGCTGGGATTACAGAAGCAAAGAGAATTATGTGATTTATAATAAATCTATTTGTAAATAAATAAATATGGGTCTATGAGGTGGACAGAAGATAGAAGGACTTACATCTTGTACCCAGGGCTTAAAGTAATAAAAAATCCTGAGCCTTTTTCCGGGAGCGGGGGCACATGCGCTGGCAATTTGGCAAGCAACAAAAACAACATCATTTGAATATTATTTTCCTTCTCACTATGGATGCTTTTGATATCAAGTTTCGCTAGTTGTCATAGTGTTTGACGGGGTATAAGACGACGTACAAATAAAATATAAAAAAGAAAAAAAGAAAAGAAAATAAATAAAAAATTAATATTTTAAATTAAAAGGTCATAATGTTATAAGGGCAGGTGAAACTCAGGCAATCTAATTAATTGGTGGAATTATTGATTAGCAACCATTTAATTCAGTAAAGGAGATATATATATATGTATATATATATATATATATATATATATATATATATATATATATATATATATATCATTTCCACTATTTATTTTTTTTTAAATTTGCAAATCACTAGCAGCTCTATGAGCGGCATCTCCTTCGTGGCGAGGTAAGACTTTTTTCCCGCTACTGGCGTACAGTAGTTTTTAGAGCAGAGCTGCAAAAGCACCTGGCTCTCTTCTGGCACCAGCTACCGAAACACCTGCCGTCTCCGCCCACTTCTTCCATCCATGCCCAGCGCCAGTTAATGTTCAGTCCTTTATTGGCCAAATCTTCCTCTCCAGACTTGATGAATTTTTTCTCCACCTTGAAGTCGGTGATATACAAGTGTTCGAGTTCCTGTGTGGTTTTTTTTTTTTTTTTTTTTTTTTTTTTTTTTTTTTAAAAGCAGTCAAACTGCACGCAGAGAAAAAAAAAAAACTCCATATGCCGGAGATCCGGCACGGTGCCAGAATACTTTAAGCCCTGTGTACCTTGTTGAGGTTTTACAATATTTTCAAATGAGAATGAATAACTTCCTCCGTAAGAAGACGTCTGCGTCTGGACTCACCTGGTCCGTGACATCATAAACCACGATGATGCCGTGTGCTCCTCTGTAGTAGCTGGACGTGATGGTCCGGAACCTCTCCTGCCCGGCTGTGTCCCACTGAGGAGGCAAAGCAGAGCCGGTCAGCCCCGACAGCCCCCCCACTCCCACACCCTCTTTTCAGCCCCCGCTCCTTACAATCTGCAGTTTTATGGTCTTTCCGTCCAGCTCGATGGTCCTGATCTTGAAGTCCACGCCGATGGTGCTGATGTAGCTCTCTGTGTACGTGTCATCCTGAGGTGAAACACACAAACAGCTGGGTGTGGCGCCTGCAGGATATCAGCCGCGGTGACAGGTGAGACGTTACGCAACAAAGACTTACTGCGAACCGGAGGAGGAGACAGGACTTTCCGACTCCAGAGTCACCGATCAGGAGCAGTTTGAATAAGTAGTCACTGCACAGACACCAAACACAAGGTTGTAAACTGTCTTTAAATGAACCTTTGTCTAGATTTGTCTTTTATGATGATAAAAAGAAGAAACTGCTCTGATGTCTGTGTTCAGTTCCCTCAGACTCAGATTTCTACTAGTCCTGGTTCCAGTTCTACTAGTCCTGGTTCCAGATAATTCAGTTGTGACACTTGAATTGAGGATGATTGAACAGAATTAATGTAAAGTAACATTACTTACTATTGTAGATTAACACAAACCAAGTCAGCTAACTAAAACCCCTGATTGGCAGAAGGTGGGTGTGTCCAAGCTGGCCATAAAGAAAAAGAGCCTTCAAATAAACTCCTTTGTCGCTACATAAATCCTGTTATTCAGCCTGGATCTTCCTCCCGCATCATCTAGCACTGCGACCAGACAGACAGCGGGCCGTCATGTTACATAGTACCACTAGCTAACGCCTCCTGAGTCGTGTTCCCTCCCCTCAACCAGCGAGACAATAACATGGCTCACGTTTACACTAAGGAGATCTTCATCCAGGGAAGCTAGTGGGGGCTGATCTAGAAACACCCCATGGCCAACATGCATGACACTGAACAGGTAACTCGTATGGGGGTTTAAAACAAAGAAGGCTTCCTCTCCAGAGATGAATACTTGATACAAAAGTTTATACATCCCCTGCTGGTCCTTACTGACTTTAAAGTCCATCACAGCAGTTGTTGGCTGTTCAAGAAAGTAACCCAAAGAAAGAACAAATACACAGATCCGGGTACCCAAACTGCCTCCAGATGTCCATGTAATGAACAGATAACCAGGGGTTTGGGTCCAGGTCTCATGTGCTCCCAAATCCAACTTGGATTGACCTCTCAGGGCCACACATAAATAAATATACACATAATTTTGGTCCAGTAACAATGCACGTGTTGGGAATTGGACACAACTAAACCAATGAGGGAAAGAAGGAACAGAACGAGACCTGAGGTCTACTATTAGAGGGCAACGCGTGTAAACAACTGCTAGAGACCAAAACAGAACAAAGAACAGGATGACAGCGAGAACAGAATCTGTGTAATAATCATTTATTCTAACCCAGTTCTGTCGTCTCTGTGTCAACAGTAACGGTAATTTTTCACATATCCTGTTCTGAATCAAAACTCCTGCAGCTCACATGGTGTGGGCGGTGCCTGGGACCTGGGACAGTCCAGAATGTTCCATTAAAGCTAGAAATACACTTATTAATTCCAATACTGAAACTCTAGTTTATATGATAATGCTTCATAATTTCTAGTTCATATAAAAACACACAAATGAAACTGTATTTTTCGGCCACACGTCCAGTCCTCAACAGTCCCTCGGGGTCAGACTCAGAATCAAGGATTGTTCTGCTTTTTCCTGCAGGTTCCTCTTTAAAACCATCGTTCATGCAGAGGAACGTTCCTCTGGTCCCTCTTTGCTGCTTTCATTTGCTGTTTGTGCACGAGCCGACTTTCCTGGACCATCTTCTTTACGCCTGAGAAGCACATGAACGACTTCTTTGTTTTTCTTCATTTTCATTGATTCTGAAGCGTTGAGGCCTAACCCTAAGAGAACATAGCCTGGTCTGTCTGATCACACACCAAATTGTTGTTAAGAGTGACTGAGACTCTCCACTTTTAATAATATTTTTCTTTTGTCTCCGTCTGCAAACATCTTTCTCCTCCAGCTAGTAATTGCACATTATTTTTAATAAAGAGACAGAAAATGAAGAATCTTAACAGTGTTTTCTTTACGTTTATTACCCATTAGAAGTGGTGTGTTACTATGTTTCCCTAGTAACCCATTGCCTCTCATGTAAAATGTCTGGGTCAAACTAACAGACTTGATGGAATTTAAAGTGTTGAATGTCAGAAGTTACTCAGTGTTTTCTTAATCTTATACCAGCGTGACGAGCCACAACCAGTCACTTCATGACAGTTCTCTCTCTCACGAAACAGTGGTTCTCCCTCCATTCATGCAGTTCCCACTGGTACAGAACATACCGAACCAATCGCAACAGGGCCGGGAAGGGTTTTATGTGATGACTCACACAGCAGAGTCACTATTCAAAGCAGCCGGGATGCTGCAGAATCACTAATAACACCTTGGATCAACAGGTTTATACTGTAAAACCAACAACAGTCATTCACCAGACTGGTTGTAGCTCCGCCTATGTCATGTTTCCTTTCTCTGACTGGCTGGATGTCTGTCCGGTAACATCTAGAGGACCGCCTCCTGGAAACCAAAGCTGTATCCAGAGAAACCAGACTGGTTTTTGCTGTTTAAGACTTGAAGGATGGCTTACCAGACCACCATGAACTCAACTGATGGTTCAGTAAAAGTACCTCCATCTACAAAATAAAACTAACTCATGTCATGGCCGCTATATTCCAACCCTGATATACATGTATCAGAGTTTTTTTTTCTTCTTTATGTGTTATTGCATTAAAACAGTTTACAAAACCAGATGATACTAAAACACACCAGCTGCAGGACCAAAATCCTTTTTTACCTGCCTCTTACAAATCTAACATTTGCTTCAACAAAGACACCCAAGATACTACGAATCAATTCTCAATTCCAAGTAATGTTTTGGACGTGAGATTGTTGTCACTCCCACTAAAACTCTACAAGTGCAACACAACGTTGTATTTTATTAAAAAGAAAGATTGTTTTAAAAAGGCCCGTCTCCCTTCCTTTGGTTTATTTACAAACCATCTTTAATAAACAGAAGTCTGCTTTTAAAAGTTGTCTATTAGCTGATAAAAGAATCAACCACTATTACTCGTCAGTTGTGTGAATACCGCGCAAAGTTATGGATAAGCCCTGAATACAGGCATTGTGACGTAGAATTGTCAAATTGGTTTGATTCACCGCACGAATCGGCACAGATTACTGTCTAATACTGTATTTGACCCAGTCTTTGTGCGTTTTGACCGTATAGAAATGTAATTCTTGCCATTTTAAGAATGTGATGTGTACCTGCGGTACTCTACTGCCATTACTTTTTAACAACTATTTTTAACAACAATTATTTTACCTCTTTTCTTATCATTTTATTTGTTATTTATGTTTTAATTGTGTCTTGCCGCTTTTAATGTTGATGTAAAGCACTTTGAATTACCTTGTGTTGAATTGTGCTATATAAATAAACTTGTCTTGCCTTACTAAAACAACCCATTTCCATAAACTTTCACACAGACATGGAAACGTATAGGACTGACCGACTTATGGAAATGACCATATTTCACACAATACTTGCTCTGAGCAGCAAGAAGTCTGCGTGACATCATTGTACTCATTTTCCCATTTCTTGGGGGTGGGAGTGATAATGCTGACCAGCAGCAGGGAGCGGATCCCGACTGCGTGACTGAGGGACTTCAGTCCCAGTCACGGCTGTTACCAAACAACTTCCTGTTTGTGAAGATCCTCACGGCTCGGCCCGGTTCGTGTAACCAGATAGAGCTGCAGTCTGTCCGCAGAACCGAGTCCGTGGGACAGGACTCCGAGGAACGGAACCGTCAGAGTAACTACTAGGGTTGCCACCTTTCAGAAATAGAAATAAGGGACGCCCCCGATTTCAGCAGCGCAGACGCCAAATAAAGAGACATCCCCAAAACTTCTAAACTGCATAGAAATGTTTTTATTTTATATGAAAAAACAAAATGCTTTGATTTAAAGTTTAAAGTGCCTTAATAGCATTGAACTTGCACGACTGTACAGACAGCCAACCATACTAGGAACTGAAATGCCATGTATGTCTACATCAGCCCAGATGTTCTGTATGCAAGTAAATATAAATATAACTACAGGTGAAGGTCGGAAAATTTGAATATGGTTTAAAAGTACATTTATTTCAATAATTCAACTTAAAAGGTGAAACTAATATATTACCTAGTCTCATTACATGCAAAGCAAGATATATATTAAGCCTTTATTTGTTATCATTTTGATGATTGAATTTATTGATTTCATCAAATATTTTTAATTTCTTTGAGATTTTTTTATTTGGGGTTTTCATAAACTGTGAGCCATAATCACCAAAATTATAACAAATAAAGGCTTGAAATATCTCACTTTGCATGTAGTGGGAAATAATATATTTGTTTCACCTTTAGTTGAATTTACTGAAACGAATGAAGTTTTGCAATATATTCTAATTTTCCGACCTTCACCTGTATATTATGACATCAATAAATAACAGAGCGAACCAACACATATTGCTGTCTTTAATATATCCTGCCCTTTATTTAGTTCATTATTGTTAGTTCGTTGTTCATGTGTGTGACGGACGTGTATGGGACAATTGTGAAATACAGAATAAACTGCGGAACGCAACTTTTAATTCCCAATTACGTAACAATTCCGTATTTCAAGGGACGGGTGGCAAACCCTGCGTCAGAGTAACGACGCCGTCAGAGTAACGACCATCCGTCAGAGTAACGACGCCGTCAGTAACGGAGATAGTAAAGGCTTCATAATAGCCCCACCGTCATATTTCCTAAATAAACCTGTAACTAACAGCGTCTGCGAGCCGCGGATGTAACGCCGCAGAGAGAGTAACGCCAGCTGCAGAGTAACGCAGCTCCTCCCGGCTAGCCTGCTGCTGCTAGAGGCTGATTTATGGTTCCGCGTTAAATCGACGCAGAACCTACGGCGTAGGGTACGCGGAACGGTGCGCGTCGCCGCGTACCCTACGCCGTAGGTTACGCCGTATGGCTCTGCGTCGATTTAACGCGGAACCATAATTCAGGCTTTACACTTGGTGACAGGAGGCGCATCGTCCTCACACGTCTCTGTAACTACGGACCAGAGGTGGCTGGAGGCCCGGGGGAGGACCAGGAGGCCCGGGGGGACCGGCTGAGGCGGGTGTCGGTGCCCCGGTCCGCCGCTAGCCCCTAGCTAGCCCCGCTAGCTCCAGCTGGAGTGACAGCTCACCCGGACCCCAAACCCCGCACTTACTATTCAGGATTCATCGTTGACCACCGTATGTAACCTGTCGGCGCTGGGAGTGCGGCTGGAGTTCGGGGGAGATGGGTCTTCGGCTGGCCTCGTAGTCACGAAAACACGGTTTTTTCTCTCGTCAACAACTGGCTAAACTGTCGCAGCTACGCTGTAATCGAATCAAATATGGCTGTCTGACGACGACCTACCCGGAAATGCCAGGCCGCGAGAATCATGGGTAATGTAGTTTTACAGCGATGGGCGTTTACCCAGGACCAGATCACGTCTGAGCCTGAGCACACAGGCTTTGTTTGACGACGTTGATAGCGGTGTGTAGAGGTAGAGCAGGTCTTACGACTAAAAGAATACAATATTTTCTCAAGATAATTCTGCCATTATTCTTAAGGCAAGGCAAGTTTATTTATATAGCACAATTCAACACAAGGTCATTCAAAGTGCTTTACATCAACATTAAAAGCGGCAAGACACACTTAAAACATAAATAACAAATAAAATGAAATAAAATGATAAGAAAAGAGGTAAAATAATAGAAAGCATAAGTTGTTAAAAAGTAAGGGCAGTAGAGTACAGCAGGTACACATTTAATTCTTAAAATGGCAAGAATTACATTTCTATACGGTCAAATCGTACAAAGACCGGGTCAAATACAGTATTACAAAAGTAATCTGTAAAAAATTCAAACGATGAATTTAAAATTTAAAATTTAGTTTACCTTTATTGTCCAACATGTAAAAATATGTATTCATTCTAAACTATGGTGTAAAGGCGTGTCATTGTTCCAATGCCAAGAGGGAAATACATCAATTGTATAAATTTTGCTGATGAAATCAAGTATCTGATCTGGAACTCCAGAGTTTCTTTTATTTAAATCACATTACAACATACATTTTAAAACAGCAGAAACTAAGTCAAAATATTTCCCATTTAAAACCATCCATCCATCCATCCATCCATCCATCCATCCATCCATCCATCCATCCACTAACTTTCATTTATCTAAGGTTGGGTCGGGGTGCAGCAATCTGAACAAAGAGGCCCATACCTCCCTCTCCCCACCCACATTTTGAGGTTTAAGTGTTCAAACTTGGGACATTCAAAAATCCCCTGGAATAGATCATAAGTCTGATATCACATTAAGGATTCATTTGAAACACTGTAGATGGTTAACTTAAAAACATTATTCAATTCATGTCAGGATTTCAGTTTCTGCAAAGAGTAATTGAAGAGGTTGATGGGTGTAAGTAGGAAGGATCTCCTGTAGAAGTCTGAAGGACCTCTAGTGATACAGGCGTCTCCAACCCTGGTCCTGGAGAGAACTATCCAGCATGTTTTAGGTGTCTCCCTGCATGAACACACCTGATTCCAATCAATGGTCGTTATTAACTTGTCATCAAGGTCTGGACAGTTCTGTTGCTGACACAGCTCCTTGTATCGTGCTGAAGCAGGGAGAGATCTAAAACATGCTGGATAGGTGCTCTCCAGGACCAGGGTTGGAGACCCTTGGATTAGAAGAACCTCCTGTAGTGGTTTGAAGGATCTCCTGTAGCAGCACCACCACAACCACCACCCGGTACCTGGAAAAAGACTAGTTCAGAAGCAAATAAAAAGCAGATAGAAACAGCTAAAACCAGAGTAAATATCAGCAGTGCTGTCCCCTGTTGGAGACAGCTCCTGGACAGCAAAAACATGATGTTGGATGTGAAACCTGTAGCATTTCTTCTGCATTGGTAAGTAAACCGCCGCTGATTTTGCCAAAGAAGTGATGGCAAGAAAAGAGAAGTGTAACTGAGAAAAATAATTGTTCTCAGAGTTGACATTTCTTGGTTAGGCTAGGTTAGGGCTAGGATTCAGTGTCTTGATTCTCTTTTGGGTTTTGATTTTGATCCATTTGGTGATGAGGAGGAGGAGGAGGGGGAGGAGGAGGAGGAGGAGGAGGGGGAGGAGCAGATGTGCATTTTCTAGTTTGTCATGTGAGGCTAGACCAGCTCACTTTGCCACAATTGGATTAGAGTGTGAAGGATGAATTTAATTTCTGGCTTCAGATTACACACTGCTCTTTAACAGACTTGACAAACTGATGACGACAATCCATTAATTTAAATCAGGAGTGCATTATATATTAAAATGTATATATATACTTTAGGTTTTTACCAAACTTGGTATTAATCAAACTTGGTACCATTAATGCAATTTGCCTACCTCATAAACATCCTACCTGCTTTTTTTGCATTCTTTTTCTTTCTTTCCTGTACTGCACTACTTTCTATTTTTCATTCCAATGTATTGTTTATGAAGGAGACCTCTCTGTCTTTGCTATCTGCCTTGAGGAAGGCCTACATGGCAGAAACATGTTGGCATTTTAACTTTTTCTAGGCATTTTAACTTTTTCTAAGCCATGATTTAATAAAGGCCTTTTAATTTTTCTAACTTCTTGAGTGCCTCGGTTTTTCCAAATTGTTTTTGAATCTTTTGGATCCCCATGCCGAAGAGCACCTGAAGTATACTTTTCTTACACCCAGCAGCACTCCATGCGTTTGTAGTTGCCTTAATGTATTGTTTATATTTTGTAATTATACATTTTTTACTTTTTTTACCCTTTCCCTGCATGTGTGAGTTGAGTGTACTGCTGCTGCACAAAGTGAATTTCCCCATTAAAGGAGAAATAAAGGACAATCTTATCTTATTAATTAACCATTAATATATATGCAGACAAAAAAAAAATCAGGAGTGTTGAGGCAAGGAAACATCTAAACATGCAGGACAGCGGCCCTCCAAGACTGGAGGGCAGCACTTGCGATACAGAGGCCGTCCTCTAGTTAGTCCTGGTTAACAACCGTCAACCACGGCACGACAGCTGCTTTTCTAAGCTTCTCCTCCAAACCCTTTCAGATCATCCCAAAACCCTCCAGACCAACCCAAAATTCAGTAAACTAACCCAGAATCCTTCCAGACCAGCTCAGAATAACCCAGAACTGGTCTCAGTGGTCTCTTACAGTTCACAGCACAAGAGGACATATTATCTCTAAATATCTCTTTGATAAGCGTCAGCTTCTCCCGTACCCTTTTCGTCATGTGCTGAGTATACAATGTATAATGTTCTGGAGATGAAATGTGTCTATATAAACATGCCGAAATAAACGAAAAATAAATAAATAAAAATGACAATGATCTGTTAAGTCTTTATTCACAGCTCAGGAGACAAGATGGTGCTAACCAGCTAAAGTCCTGACAGCTAACCAGGAACTACATCCAGCTGTCAGTCAAGAGACCCCTCCCATGATTATGTATCACCTTGGTTTTATATCTTTTTACCTGAGGTGATACTTGCAGTCCAGTTTTACAGCAGTTTATTTGGAGCAGGACAAAAAGAAAATAAAGAACATCTGGAAAATCTGCAGCTTTGTTCATGAAGGACATTTTTATCACTGACCAGTTTTTCTGCAAGGTCCGTGTAAAAGTTCCAGGTTTTGCACGCTGCACCACTAGGGTCCGGCCCTGCAGATCCTCTACTGGTCTGGACCCAGACCTGCAGTTCCTCCTCTGACCACTAGGGTCTGGATCCAGACCTGCAGTTCCTCCTCTGACCACTAGGGTCTGGATCCAGACCTGCAGTTCCTCCTCTGACCACTAGGGTCTGGATCCAGCGTGCAGTTACTTTAGCACAGTTTTTAAGGTTTTCATGCTGACAGGTTTCACCTGCTGTGCTCAAGTTGTGTGGACGTAGCAGCGCCGTGCTGGTAGAGACTTTTCCTCCCACAGACTCTGTTTTGCTTTTAGGCGTGTGACTTTGTTCACAGCCACTTCCACATTACCAGCAGGGTTTGGAATGCGTCCTTGATAAGTTTTACTTTTGTTTCCTTTAGCTGCTTCTTTAAACCTTCCTACAGTTGGTGGGGACTGCAGAGACTCGGCCCATCCACAAAAGCAGTGCCAGTGGTGGTGGGTTGGACTGGTCCTGTGTTTGTGGACTGGTCCCTGGACTGGTTTCTCCCTCAGGGTTTGCAGAGGCTGGCTGGGAGAGGCCAGTTCTGGAGTTTTGCAGATCCTCTACTGACCACTAGGGTCCGGACCTGCAGATCCTCTACTGACCACTAGGGTCCGGACCTGCAGATCCTCTACTGACCACTAGGATCCAGACCTGCAGGTCCTCCTCGGACCACTGGGGTCTGAATCCACTAACCTCCAGGTTAGAATGTCCAACTTTACAGCAGAAATAAACATCTTTGGCTGTGAATAAAGATCTAACCGATCACTTGCAACTAGGGGTGTAACGATACACTAATCTCACGATACGGTACGATACACGATACTGAGGTCACGATAACGATACGATATTATAGCAGTATTTTTTTTAACAACCATGAATGAAGAACATATGACTGGAAAAAATTGTCTTTTATTTGAAAGACACAAAATACAAAACAATTCTGTACGTTTGCCCTATTGTTACAGTTTGTAATGCTTTATAACTGTTTAAGTTTTAAAGAGAAAGCCAGGCCAACCATTTTCCACAAACTGAACTAAAAGTAAATGTCAGGTTTGCATTATGCATCTTCAGTTTCATACAATAAAAATATTTTGCCACAAACTGAATAGTTTCTCTCATGTATGACTTGACTTTTTTCTTTTCCAGAAATTTAACAACTAAAATTAAATAAATAAATAAAAGTAAATAAATACATACAATTTTACATTATAAAAAAGATTGATTCATGCTCACCTTATAAGTGTGAGAGGAGATTTATTTTTGTTAAGAAGGTTATTTTGGTAATTCAGGGTTCATTATTTTATAAATATATTCTTTATATTCTGATGTAAATCAGGGACTATAATTACACTAGTCAGTTTATCTGTAGTGATTAGTCTGTTTTAGATTGGGCGGAGTGATACAGCACTAGTGTTGATGTTCTAAAATCCTACACTGTTGAGGGACATTAAAGTACTCTCGATCTCAGCAGAAGTTGTCCCCGTGTTTATCCTACTCACGACCCCAAAAAAGGTTTCATTTAATAAGGTAAGGCTTAACTCTACACCAGACTTACATAAGTAAAAGTTCAGAGCTCAAAACGGGACCACAAAACGGGACTTGTTTCTTCTGAGCGGAGTAAGATTTTGGTCCGCGCGGTCGCGGTCGGATGCGCGTTACTATCAACACAATAGATTAATATTAATAACCCAATATCGCGATACACTTTGTCACCTCCACGACACTTATTGTGACGTTTTTGTATCGCGAAATTTCATGGCACGATATATTGTTACACCCATACTTGCAACAGATGTCCTGATGCAAACTGTTGTTTGATAGAAAAACAACAATGAATATTGAACCAACCCAGAGCCAGTCATGGCGGTCTGCTAGTACCGGTGCTGGACTGGGGTAGATGGGTCAAAGGTAAGTACTGAGCTCATCCAGCACCAGCCACTACGGGGAGCATCTTTGTTTGAAGCTGTTTTTAAACATCAGCTGGGACATGGTCAAGGACAGACGCTACGGCGTTAGCAAGGTCCTTTAGAGTGACCAAAAACTCCACGTAGAGAAAAGAGAACGTGCCTTTCTTCATATAAAGCTTGAGTATGGTTTTTCTGGTTGACCCGTAGATGATAATGTTTGATGGTTTTCTTTCCAGAGATCGAGTGTTTCTCGCTGACTTGATGTTCTCAAACTTCACTGACACACTTCCGTCACTTCCTGGGAGGAAGACTCACTTCCTCCTAAAGTGGAAGACCCTGATTCATGTTTGTTTGTGTTTGTTTAACCCCCCCCCCCCACACACATTACATATCTTCTATCCACTTTTACACCGATCATTTTATAAACAATAAAAAAATAGAGCCGAACACGTACATCCTGCACTGGGTACATATACATATTTATTTATTCTGTTTTTACATCAGTAAAAATATGACTCATGTATAAAAAAGACAAACTAATGCATTACACATTTGCTTTTTTGTCACAGTTATTATTCTGTGAGCTAAACAACAGATCACGATGAGAGGAGGCTTCAGGCACTTTCCTTTAACGGCTGAAGACAATCAGCACTGAATGAAGACACTGGGACAGACGGATGGACAGCTTTCAGATCACCTCCTTCATACAGACACATTTCACGTGGGATCCTTTGTCGCTTACAGTGGGACAGACAGAGAGCGTGGCTTGTCTTCTGCTGTCTCTTACTTCTGCTGCGTGTTGGTCTGCATGTTGTGGTTCTCACATTGACGGATTGTTTCACATCACTAACGTCTGGCAGTTTACAATATGAGCCTTAAGTTTCTATAACAAAGAAACACGTGTGGACCCTGCAGCAGCATGGACTGAACATGAAAATAAAATACTGGCTGTAGTTCTGAGAAGAAGCACTTTTGAATGAATCAATCAAGATGATCGTCTTAGGGTGGTGTCTGCAGTTGGTCGAGCATCGCTTCAAGAGAAGGTCTGTGTACAGAATCACCTCCTGCTGAGCTCCTATGCGTTACTGCCTAGTCATGACAAACCTGAACAGTGCTGCTCACAAAGAACCTGCAGTTCCTCCTCTGACCACTAGGGTCCGGATCCAGACCTGCAGTTCCTCTTCTGACCACTAGGGTCCGGATCCAGACCTGCAGTTCCTCTACAGACCACTAGGGTCCAGATCCAGACCTGCAGTTCCTCTACTGACCACTAGGGTCCAGATCCAGACCTGCAGTTCCTCTACAGACCACTAGGGTCCAGATCCAAACCTGCAGTTCCTCTACTGACCACTAGGGTCCAGATCCAGACCTGCAGTTCCTCTACTGACCACTAGGGTCCAGATCCAGACCTGCAGTTCCTCTACTGACCACTAGGGTCTGGATCCAGACCTGCAGTTCCTCTACTGACCACTAGGGTCCAGATCCAGACCTGCAGTTCCTCTACTGACCACTAGGGTCTGGATCCAGACCTGCAGTTCCTCTACTGACCACTAGGGTCCAGATCCAGACCTGCAGTTCCTCTACTGACCACTAGGGTCCAGATCCAGACCTGCAGTTCCTCTACTGACCACTAGGGTCCAGATCCAGACCTGCAGTTCCTCTACTGACCACTAGGGTCTGGATCCGGACCTCACTAAAGGCTAATGCCTGCTCGCCGTTTGAACCAGAAACAGAGATGTACATTTGTCCTGGATTGATTTAATTGGTTTTGCTCGTTGTTTCGGTATTCAATGATACAGATGAAACGCAGTAACACCACCGGGACTCATGAGGGCAGTATTGAGTCAACAGTTGAACTAAAAAAGAGGAAAACGAAGAACATCCCCAATGTGTTGCGCATGAGGTAAAGTAAAGTCAAGTCTGTTTTTACATCAGGTTTTGTTCAGTGGTCTGTTTTCGTTTACTCGGAATGAACATAAATAATCTCCTCTGCAGTCAACATTTATGTTGATATAAGTATCCTGGAGGATGTGTTGCTTAGCAACCATACAAACACAAATGATCCACAGGTAAGTGGAGTAGTGAGGGAAACTTTAGCCCCTTTTCCATCCCATCCAGGGTTCAAGTACCTTGGGGTCTATTTAACGAGTGAGGGAAGAATGGAGCAGGAGATTGACAGGCAGATCGGTGCGGTGTCTGCAGTGATGTGGACTCTGCATCGGTCTGCCGGGGTGAAGAAGGAGCTGAGCTGAAAGGTGAGGCTCTTGGTTTACCAGTCAGTCCACGTTCCCACCCTCACCTACGGTCACGAGCTGTGGGTAGTGACCGACAGAATGAGATCACGAATACAAGCGGTGGAAACTAACACAAGTGGATGGGTTTCATCTGAGACAGGAGGAGGAGTTCAGTCATCCGGGAGGCGCTCAGAGTAGAGCAGCTGCCCCTCTTCGTCGAGAGGAGCAGAGGAGGTGCCCCAGGCATCAAGTGAGGATGCACTTGGATGCCTCCCTGGTGAGGTTTTCCGGGTACGTCTCACAGGGAGGAGACCCTGTGGAAGACCCGGGACACGCTGGAGGGACTATGTCTCTTAGATCAGGGGTTCCCAACCTTTTTTGTGCCGAGGACCAGCAGAAGTATAAACAAAAAGCTCAGGGACCGGTTGACAATTTATGTCAATTTTAATAAACATTTTAGAAAAAAACTATGCATTTTAAAATGCAGGCTATCATTGTTTTACTAACTTTACAATGGTTTCAGGTGCATATATTTATCCACCAACAGGTGGCGACTCATTTTACGAAAATAACAGCCTATTTCAATTGCCAGACCGCTGTGACACTTTGCCAGCTGCTTTTTCCCCCAAAAGTTCGAGGCAGATGTCTTTTGCAGCGGGCAGTATTAGCTCCTCTCCAATTGTAAAGGGCTTTTTAGCTTTTGCAATCCGGTGAGCAACGAGATATGAAGCCCTCGTTGCAGCGACGTTAGCTGATGTTGTGGCCTTTAAAACTTGCTTCTGCAAATCTAACTCACGTTTTTTCCTTTCGAAAAAATCCACTGGTTTGTCTTTGAGAGAAGGATGTTTTGTATTTAAGTGTCTTTGAAGCTTGGATGGGTTCATTGCTTCGTTGCCGAGCGTTTCTCCACATAAAATACATAGTGGGTTTGGCGCCTCCAAATCGCCAATTGCAACAAATCCATATTTTATATACATAATGTCGTACTTGCGATTAAAGCTTTTGCTTTTCTTTTTGGTAGGATTTTCCACTTGTTCATCACCATTTCTTTTACTCGAACAACCAGTAAAGAAACGGCTCATGGAGGTTTGCTGAGGTCCGCTCATCTCTGCAGCTGACTGTACCTAACCTGCATACAGCACCTGTGCATGGCGCTGTTCAGTCCAGTCGGGTACCAGAACTTATTGTCCGCCAAGCCATGACAGGGCTGCCATTCAAAGAAACACATTTAGATTTAAACAAGTTTTGGCTGAAATTATATGACAAAAAAATGCTTCAGGTGAAGAATATGGTGTAAAAGTTAACTTATTTCAATAATTCAACTAGAATATGGTGTAAAAGTTAACTTATTTCAATAATTCAACTAGAATATGGTGTAAAAGTTAACTTATTTCAATAATTCAACTAGAATATGGTGTAAAAGTTAACTTATTTCAATAATTCAACTAGAATATGGTGTAAAAGTTAATCTATTTCAATAATTCAACTAGAATTTGGTGTAAAAGTTAATTTATATCAATAATTCAACTTAAAAGGTGAAACTAATATATTACCTAGTCTTATTACATGCAAAGCATGATATTTTGAACCTATGTTATAATTTTGATGATGGAATTGTTTATTGATTTCATAAAATATTCTCTAATTATTTTTTTATTTGGGGCTTTCATAAACTGTGAGCCATAATCAGATAGCAGCGTCTTGCTGCTGCAGGTAACTGCTGCACGGAGATGAGTGACGGACACTGGCTGATTTATGGTTCCGCGTTGCACCGACGCAGAGTAGGGTGCGCGTCGCACGCGTACCCATCGCCGTAGCCATGCCGTCGATTTAACGCGGAACCATAAATCAGGCTTAACTATTTTTTTCTTTTCGTCTTTTCAACTGAGCACGCAAACACAAACTGAGGGTGCAATGCTTGCTTATGCACCCTCGTAGAACCGGGCCTGGCATAATATATGTCCGTATTGGTTCAATACGGAACTTTTAATTCCAATTCCCAACCCCTACCTGGAAGTGAAGCCCGATTCCTCCCCGCAGCGCTGTCTGGCACATATAGAAAGATCTGGGCACAGACGCAGCAGGTCCGCCACAAAGATTTTGCTGGCCTTAATGTTTCCTGTGTTTTATTTGTGTTATTATTGATCAATTTAGTGTTGATGTGTGTGTGTGACAGACGTGTGTATGGGGCGTTAATGAAAATACGGGACAAATCGCAACATTTTCTTCTCAAATAAAGGACAATTCCGTATTTTACGGTACGGGTGGCAACCCTACTTGCAAGTGTTCTTTTATTCGCCGTATCCAGGCTAAAATGCTCCCGAACATTTGAAGTTTTGTTACCCGCAGCTGCGCTGGGAGGGCGCAAAAAAAAAAAAAAAAAAAAGGCTCCGCTGAGACGTCCTGCAGCGCGGCTCTGGGCAGAGATTGTATGAGGTGAAGTGAAAATTACGTGCGGCGTGCACAGGAACTGTCATCGAGAAGAGGCAATAAGAGAGATATTCTGCTTTTCCTGCCTTTCAAAGCTTCAAAACTGTCTTAAGGTATCATATATCCAGTTTTCAGGTCATTTTCCTCAAAAAGTCTTTCTGCTCCCACAAGCATTAACTCCATGCACTGATTGGTCGTCTAAACTTCAAACACAGACCAGCCCTGCACATGCCCGGTAGGCCGGTAGAGCCAGACCTAAAGGCTGGCCAGCTAGACGTTGTCCTCCGGTTAGCCTAGGTTAGTATTTCGGGGGGGGGGGGTATACAAAGAGAAACAATCTGCAAGAAGTCGCAAAAACATGAAAAGTGTTGTTGGTGCAGCCGGATCAGGATCAGTGCTCCATTCCCTGAATGTCCTAAGACAACATACAATAGTGACCGTGAATGATTAAAAAAGAACCAAGATCAACCAATCCAAGAGCAAAGCTGAACTACAGTAAAGTTACAAGGAGTTAAAATAATCAAAAACCAGCGTTCATCTCCAACAATAACCAAGGAAACTTCTAAAATGTCAAGATTTTCAGGAAGTCTGAAGCCCTGCTGAGAGCTGAGAATCATGATCCAAATCAGGGACTGTCCAGCAGAGCTCTGGTTGAAGAAGGCCAAGTCAAGAAGAAACGGTAGGTTCAGACAAAGAACAAGGAAAGAAGCAGGTAAGAGACTTTAACCCGGGTTATTTAGGCAGAACCGCAGGATAAACTGGAGAGACACTGACTTGTTAAACCCTCCTTCCACCTCGGCTCCGCCTCCAACCCATTCAGCCCTGCTTTGGCCGCTCAGGAAACTGAGGCAAGACATGGACCGGTTCTGTCAAGATCTAGAAGTGATGATGGGAGCACAACCAGCCCAGCTGGGCCTCACCAGGCTCTGGCTCCGCGGTGGAGAAGTGGTTATCGTGGGTAACGAGCAGAGACACAAACCAGGTCAGCCTGAAGCGCTGAGCGCTCTCTGGAACCAGGAACAGTTTGTTGTTTACTGAACAGAACAGGTGGTCGTGGTCACGGTTGTGGTCACGGCCATTTTCACGGTCACGGTCGTGGTCACGGTTTTGGTCACGGTCGTGGTTTTGGTCACGGCCGTGGTCATGGTCGTGGTCATGGTCGTGGTCACGGTTTTGGTCACGGTCACGGTCGTGGTTTTGGTCACGGTCGTGGTCATGGTCATGGTCGTGGTCATGGTTGTGGTCACGGTTTTGGTCACGGTCATGGTCATGGTCATGGTTGTGGTCGTGGTCGTGGTTTTGGTCACGGTCGTGGTTTTGGTCATGGTCATGGTTGTGGTCACGGTTTTGGTCACGGTCGTGGTCATGGTCGTGGTCATGGTTGTGATCACGGTTTTGGTCACGGTCGTGGTTTTGGTCGTGGTTGGGGTCACGGTTATCCTCGTGGTCACGGTCGTGGTCACGGTCGTGGTCGTGGTCGCCCCAGATACAAAGGACTGAGCCAGTAATGGCCCACACCTTTTCTCTCTATGTGGTCGTGGATGACAGCGTTGAGTTTTGCCTTCTAAACTCGGCCATATATCTATCAGACACGGTCCAAATCTTTGAGTCTTTGAGTCATGACTGAAGGTTAGAAGGTCAGGCGTCAGTACAGAACCGTTAACAATTGTGATGCACAATAATGACGTGTTTGTCTGTTCACATCAGGTTTTGTGCAGATTTGCAAATAAAATTTGAGTAAAAAGATCAAATACGTCTTACATCCCATTTTGAGGAGAATGTGGTGAGTTAGTTGGTTCAGGAGCTGACGCTCAACCCGTCAAAGCTGTGAGGAGTTCCTGCGACAAAGCTTGAAGAAGCCGAGTCATTTCAGATCTGGGGTAGCAGCTGGACAGACGTTTCAGGTAAAATCATGTATTTTCTTTACGATTTACAAGTCCTGAACGGAGGTTTGTTTCATTCATGTCATTGGACCAGACGATGTTCTCGGTTGGACTGGTCAGATGTTCCTGTTGGGACGTAAACCTCTGGGAAATTCACCGCATTAAAACATAAATACCTCACTATCACCCGGTCACAGTATGCTGTCGAAGTCCTACACGGAGTTGATATTGGTCAGGAAAAAATAATTAACATGCAAATGAATCGTTTAATTAAAAGATATGCTTTGGAGTTCAAAGAGGTTAATCCTGACAACAGCTGCTGTAACCCACATCCAAGCTTGTCGAAACTGGACCTCATATGAGCCATGTGACTCATGTCACGACCCAAATCAGAGCCAGCTCGTGACCTCAAGGCCACTTCCTGTGACCTCACACTACCGGGGTCACACTACAGTGGTGAGACTGGACCACAAGAGCACTGAGCTGTTACCGCTTCACGTATACAAGCTAATTAACCCCAGCCGCCAGGTTCTGTGATACAGAACTGCTCACGGGAGCGGTCCAGGAGGAGTCCGGGTCGGTTCAGCTTCTATGTGACATCACAGGTGGGAGGCCTGACCAACCATGCTGTGGGCGAGCGCCACCGTCTGAAGGAACACAGTGTGGATCAAGAACCTAATCCTAATTTTTTGCATTTTTTTAACCGATCCGGGCTGTGTGTTAACGTGTTAGCGTTGCGCTGGTGCAGACCTTCACTCATCCAGGTCACGATGGTCCTCAAAGGCTCGAATCAACGCGACAGCACTTCCTTTCAGCGGTTTTTGACGACGTTCTGGCTTCTGTCCAGAAGAGTTCCTCAGTTCAGTTTGAACATCAGTTGTTCTGGATGGACGTCGAGGCGTCTTGTAGAACCGACAACAGGAAGTCCTGTTGCTTTGATTCCAGTCTTTGAGTGTCACCTGAAAATATACATATTTACACATGATGTGATGTTTTATGTTGGAAACAGTTTTCTTGGCGAGGCCTTTTGGTCCTCAGCGATTGGGCAAAGAAAACACTTATTTTTTTTCTTTTTTGCCACTTCCTTCTGGAAAATGAGACAAACAACCACGACGACAACAACAACCACAACAACAACGACAGAAATCACTGCGGCCTTTACTTCTCCGGCTCCACCGTCCAGTCTCTGTGGGGTGGGCGGGGCCCGCGACCCCCTCAGCCCACGGCTTTGTGCTTCCCGCCGCAGCAGTGGCAGGCCACGCCGCAGCGGTGGCACGCCCTCAGGGGGGCGTAGCAGCACATGCAGGGCGCCAGCAGTGACAGACCCACCAGCACCGTCCAGCGCAGGCAGAAGCGCTCGTCGCTGGTGTCGCAGGAGCACGGGTCCGAGTAGTCGCCCTCCGGGTCCGACATGCAGTGGTACAGCAGGCTGTCGGCGCACCATATGAAGCTGACACGCCGGATGCAGGTCTGAATGGGGTCGGGGGCCTCCTGGCAGCGGCCCCGCCCGTTGTCCTCGCGGTGGAACATGTCCTGGCAGTAAACGCAGCGGAGATGATCCTTGTTCTCCGACTGCTGCTTACCTTTGGGCTGAAGGGCTCGCGGCTGCAGCGTCACCATGGGCCTGTGGCCGCCGCCCACATCCAGGCAGCCGGGTTTACCGTGGCAGGCTCGCCGCAGGTCGCAGCTCAGCGGATACGGGTAGGAGTAGTTGTGTTTGGGATGCTCACGTTTGGTGAACTGCACGCACACTTCTGGGTTGTGGGGCTGGGGGAGTTTGTCCCGCGTGGGGTTGGCGTGCCGGTAGTCCTCGTAGCCGGTGAGCCAGGTTCGGTGGTGGGAGTTGGCGCGTCCAGAGTCCTCCTCCTCCACCGGGAAGCTTACGTGACGGGAAAATATGTGCACTGCCTGCAGAGACATGCAGGACGGCGTTAGTTTCAGAGGATGAAAACGCCATTGCGACATCTGTTTGTTTCTAATCATTTCAAAGAACTCATCAGTTGTAGCTGAGGCATCAGCGGTAAGCGCACACAAATCTGTACATCTGTACATGAACCTAAGAGGAGGCGTTGAGGAAGACAAGAGGACCACCAGCAGGAAACAGGACAACAGTGAAGCCAGACCATGGACGTCATGCAGCAGCTCACCACCTACATCCCCTCCCTGCCTGACCCTCTCTTTGCCTGCTTTGAGGTAACTGATACAACCCCCTGAGCTCACTCTGAGCACAGAGGACATCAGCAGGTACTCCAAGGTGTTAACCCCAGGGAAGCTGCCGACGGCATCCCGGGGAGGAAACTCAGCGACTGTGCCGATCAGCTGGCAGAGCGATTCATGAAAATGTTCAACCTGTCATCGTCCCCATTTGCTTTAAATCTGCCATCATCGTTCCCGTCCCCAAGAACCTCTAGCAGCAGCTTCAATGTCTTCAGACCTGTAGATCTCACCATCGAGAGGCTGGTTCTGGTGCACAACAAGGCTGCCTACAGGGTGGCCCAAGGTTGTTCAGAGGACAACACAGCCCGCACCCAGGCCCACATGCTGGACCTGGGTGGGAACCAGCACACATACAGGTGGTTAATGGACTTTCTAACCAAGCGGTCACAGGTCAGGCTGGAGCCCCACCATTGTTCCTCCCTGACACTAGGGATGGGCGGTATGGACTAAAAAATGTATCACGATCATTTCGGGCATTTATCCCGATAACGATAAAAATGACGATAAAAAAATACCAATTCAACTCCACCTTTTTAACTATAAATCTATCTCGCTCTCAGATCCACCATGTTTGTTACACAAAAACATCATCAATTTATTCTTTCTTTCTTTCTTTCTTTCTTTCTTTCTTTCTTTCTTTCTTTCTTTCTTTCTTTCTTTCTTTCTTTCTTTCTTTCTTTCTTTCTTTCTTTCTTTCTTTCTTTCTTTCTTTCTTTCTTTCTTTCTTTCTTTCTTTCTTTCTTTCTTGCTCATCTCTTTCTTTCTTGCTCATTTCTTTCTTTCTTGCTCATTTCTTTCTTTCTTTCTCTTTCTTTCTGGCTCATTTCTTTCTTTCTTTCTGGCTCATTTTTTTCTTTCTTTCTGGCTCATTTTTTTCTTTCTTTTTTTCTTTCTTTCTTTCTTTCTTTCTTTCTTTCTTTCTTTCTTTCTTTCTTTCTGGCTCATTTATATTTCTTTCTTTCTTTTTTTCTTTCTTTCTTTCTTTCTATTTATTTATTTCTTTTTTTCTTTTTTTCTGGCTCATGTCTGTCTTTCTTTCTTTCTTTCTTTCTTTCTTTCTGGCTCATTTCTTCCTTCCTTCCGTCGTCAACGGGAATTTATCGTTTTTACCTCGAGATGACAAATTCTTACCGTGGACAATTTTTTTGACAGTTTATCGTGAACGGTAAAATATCGCCCATCCCTACCTGACACTCAATCTCTTGGGCTCCGCAGGGTTGTGACCTGAGTTATCTTTGTCCTCATCCCACAAGACTGTACACCAGCACGCACACATCACTGAGTTCATGGACGTTACCACTGAGCTGAGACTGATGAAGAACCGGTACCAGTCATAAAGCCTCTAGACCGACTCCACAGATAACCGTTCCCTTTCCCTGAATTTCTAGAACAAAGGATGTGGTTTTATGGTTCTGATAGTTTCCTGTTTTATTTTGAAGCCTGTGTCTTTGGCGTTTCAGTTCTGGTTTGATCTTCCTGTTTCCCATCTGCCCTGATCGTCTGCACCTGTGTCTCGTTAACCCCTCTGTGTACTGTATATCTGGTCTTGTCTTTCCCTTGCTCCCTGCTGTTTCCTCCCTCCGTGTTTTTACTTTCAGGTTTTATCCTGCTCAGCAGTGCTTTTGTTTGTTTAAAGGAGCTTAAAGCAGGATTGAGGCAGGATTTATGAAAAAAATTCGTGTACGTTTTAAGTTTTCTAGTAATAATGTCAGATGAAGTGTTCCAAATCAAAAAGAATGATCCCTCTAGTGTATCTCTCCGTTGCCTTGAACAGGCTGTGTGCTGCAAAATGTGCTGCAATTCGGTCCCGAATTTCCCGCGCTGGGCTGCGGATGTGACGTCACATGACGCTGCATGTGCGCTCTCCCCGTTCTCCCGTACCGGCTTCACTGTTGGCTGCAGTACCCCCAACGGCCGTTGTGGCGAAGGGTGGCGCTAGAGAGTCTCATTTCTTAAAAGGAGCCTCATGCTCCTTTAACATAATAAATCACAATTTTTTGAAACTCCTGCCTCCTGGTCTCTTGCATCTGGGTCCTACTCCAATCTCATTCCTAACAGAACGGACCAGCCATCATGGACCCAGCAGGAGAGACTTTCGATTTGTACAAGTTCTTCTACCCTGACAGAGTGGAGTTCTTTCACCAGATGGTGAAGAGGACAGGGACCTGTTGGCAGGAGCAGGAATCCCCCTTCTGGGGAACACGCCTGGCTCGAGGTGGGCACAGGTGTTTTCAGCCTGTCCCTGTTCCAGTGGTGGTCCCGGACGCACCCGAAGCCGCCCCCCCCGGACTCTGTCTGCCCAGTCCCGAGAGTGTCCCTCTGTCCCATCTGCTCGGCCCTGAGGACGGCCCCCCAAACTGTCTCGCCGGTCTACCCAGCCTAGTGCCCAGACTTTGTTTTGGCCCACATTCCTAACATGTGGTTGTGTGTTTCAGGAAACAGAAGGAGGATGCTGCTCCCTTATTCATTGAAGGACAAATTGTGGAGACATGTCCGTCTCAGAACTGCCACGATTATTGTTTTGACAGAGATCGGTGACGGGACAATGTCTGGCTGGACGGATGTTATTTTAGTGAAAATGAATGCACTGGTTCAGGTCCACCCTCATTTGCATCCAAGTTGGATTGAAAGATTTCTTTGCATCATTATTTGTACCGTTGCTTTGACTGTAATCTGGACAGCAGGATTTGTTACTCCAAAACGGGTTTCCAGAGGCCAAGTCTTCCAGTGCCACAGTCCTGCAAATGAGCGGGTTATTTATGGACTTCTCTCATTATAGCGCAGGGAAACATCCGAGACAAATGTCTCAAACCTGATGCTTCAAGGGCATCACAGATACTGCATGCTGTTTTCAAACTACCAGAGATGTACGTTGCAGGGGTTGGAAGAGCGTCTTCTGTAGACCAAGTGAAGAAGGTCCTGTGGGATCAAGCACATCCATCCAGGTGAGGACCGTCTCCCTCGTTCACATCTCCAGCCTCCTTCCTTGATGCCGTTGGCTCACCTCTTTAACCATTAATGGCTCATCCTGACAATGTCTGGGATCACCAGCTTGTTCCTTCCTTTCCTCGTTGCTCTTGACCAGTTTTTTTGGGGCCCACCAGGTCACCTGGTGCTGTAGATGACTGGCAGCCTTCTCTGCTCAGACTGGTACCATGGCTGGCTGCCCCGCTAACATGATTGAGTGCCTCAGCTGGAACCCCAGCCTCATATTTCCCCGTTTACAGCTCTGTTAAGCTTGATCTTCCCAAACAGACCCTTGACTCCCTCATTGAAATGCCACAAATTATTTGTAAAAGATTCTCAGTGGAAGTGCCTGAGTAGACTCACTGGATCCAGGAAGTAGCGATCCGATGGACGGTTCTGTTCGTGGTGCAGGATGCAGTGGTGGCGTCGTTGCTCACAGAAGTGGGCCGGAGCAAGCGTGTGCGTCACCGGTTCTCTCCTCTGAGACGAGTTGGATGAGCTGTCGGTGGCGGTCTGCAGGACAGAGAGAAGACATGAGCAGGAGGAATTCTGTGTCATGATATCTACAATTGCTGACTCATTTCCACATGTTTTTACTCATCAGTATCTCATGTAAATTCTTCAAGCTTGAGTTCAACAGGAAGTGGGGGTTGTGTAGAAGCTTTGCTTTGCCCTCAAGTCTCAGTGGGAGCACTTCCCAGCACTGTCTTCTCAGCTGGATTCGTAAGATTACGAGTTTACCTGAAGGAGAATGCTCGGGTAGTCTGCACCTTGGAAGGTGAAGATCTCACCATGTCTCTAGAATTATACATGCTTACCAGCCACCACATCTCCTCGTACGTGAGTCATCTCCTCCGAACTGATAACCTACAGCCTCCACAGGTTAACGTCCACATGCGAGTCAAAGCTGCCGGTGGTGTTTTATTTTGAAAATTCACAGGATTCCCCGTTCAAGTAAGTTGGAATTTTTTCAACGTTTTCAGTGACTACTAGGTGTTTTTCTGTCTTTAATGCAACAGTATCGACAGATTATGTAAACCTCCCCGGTTTATGAAACAGGTTTTCATGTCTTTAAGACAAACGTCTCACCGTGAAGACGTCGTCGTCCCCGAGCTCTGCTTCATTCTGCAGCGTGGATGAGGACGTGGTGGACCCTGCAGGTCAGAGAGAAGATATGTCAAGATGACCCGGTTACTCTGGATAACATCTAAGTGGTTATTCAATAATCAAAGCTGGCATATGTGCAGATCATCAAATACAGTCAACAAGTAATCAAAGAGAAACCTCCAATTAGCAGTTACATGTCTGGTTCTTCTACTACTTCACAAAAGAAGGTCCAGTGACAGCGGCCCATTTCTCGAGGGCTAGATTGTTTAAGAACGTGACTTAGGATGCTTTCACACCTGTGGCCCGTTTGTTTTGTTCCGATTTAGGGGCTAAATCGATACAGTTGTTTCGTTTCTCGTTTGTGGGGTTTGTGTTCACAAGGCAAGCGTCTGTAGCGGTTCAAAGCTGTTAACAAATGCCATGCTGAACCAGCTATTCTCTCATTGGTCAGAGATAAATGCGGGAGGGGTTTCCTCTTCCGCACCCTGGGAAAAACAACAAGCCCCTTTCACAGAGAGGGCGCAAAGCGCAGACCGCCGCCGCCGGCGATCACATTCATGTATGTGCTACCGCGGTGCAAGAGCGGAGCGCTCTGCGGGCGAGAAGGCGCCCGCCGCAGGGTTTGCGCAGCGCAAACCCTGCGCTGAATTGAAAATTTTTTAATTTCACCGTGCCACGCTGGGACGACATCTCGGCACGTCCAATAGGAGAGAAGGTGGTGGATGCTGTGCCGACTCTTCTCCCTCCGTCGCGGTAGCACATACACAATGAATGGAGTTGTGTCAGTTGCTGTGTCGATTATGTTCTCACTCCAAATAAAAAAACGCACCGCTCCAGGTCTCGAATGGAATCGGGCCGAGACCACCTCTCCTAGGTGATCTCGGCTCGCTTGTTTTGTGCCGCATCCGAGCGCAATTGCTGTGTTCATATATACCAAATGAATCGATCTTTAGGGGGAAACGCTCCCTGTTCCGGAACAACTGCTCCAAACAGGTGTGAAAGCACCCTAAGTAATAATAGGAACAATGTTGAAACTGTGAACTTCAATGAATCTCTTAATGTCCTCATTTCATCTGACAGCTTCTTCTAATGCTTCTACGCTGATGATACCCAACTGTTCCCATCATTCCCACCTGAGGACCCACCCAGTCTCAGCTTCTACCTCATCTGTCTCTCAGAGATATCCACATGGAGGAAGGACCGCTACCATCAATAAACATCCCTAATATTGATCTATTGATCATAACTGCTAATCACACAAACAGCTCTTGCTTTAGACCAGCACCATCTACTATCTCGACTACTGCAATGCTCTTCTACTAGGTCTCCCAGCATGCACTTCTTCCATAAACTAGTAAGGTGGCGTGACCTCTTCCATGTCAGTGACCTCCACTGGTCTAATCAATCAATCAAACTATTTGTATTGCGGCTTTTATATAACTTGTGCAACATAAAGTGCTTTACATCACTAAAACTGAACAGCAAACAATTAAAAAAAACAAAACAACTATCTCTCCCAGCTTCAACCACTACAACAGATTATCATGATTGCTCACATAAAAACAACACACATACCAGTAATATCAATAATATTATTATAACACCAATAACATTAATACTAAAGCAGCAATGACGAAACACTAGCTTTAATCTTTTGAGAAAAAAGCTAAAGAAAAAAAACTAATACAAAAAAAAACCTGAGTGAAAAAATAAGTATAGCAGGAACATATAAATGAATGAATAAATTCATTTAAAATAAATTACTAAAAGCAGAAAATGTGGGCAGAGTTAAAACTATATACATGTTTAAATAAATAAATCAAATCACAATAAAACGCTAGGGATGTTCAGGTACCGTTTGTGAGGAACATTCAGGTACAGAGTGTAGGAACGTTCGGGTACAGTGTGTAGGAAAGTTCAGGAACAGTGTGTAGGAACAGAGATGGTCTACAGTGGAGGTTCCAGTGCCAGTATGACAAACTCTGGTATGTTACAGAAATTAATCTATTACTTAGCAATAACTGAATCTTTAGCGTAATTTAGTGTCAACACTCTGAGTGCAGCTTCTTACTGAACCTGTGACCTGCCGCTTCCTGTTCGCACCTTCTGTCAGGTCCTCCAGTGCTTTCCTCACCCCGCGGTCGAATGCTCGAGCATCGGTCGGGCTCTGGAAAGTCAGACCACACTTTTTGTTGTCCACCCTCCAGTGGTGGAATGTGGGCGTGGCCTTCGTGTAGACCAGGTCCTTCTTCAAGATGCACTCCAGAATCACCTGATAAAAGGAAACCAAATATAGAAGAACAGCTTCAGCCGTTGTCCGCCACTGCAGACGACTGCTGTTGTGGAGGAGAAGGCATAGTTTGGTCAGGATGAATTCAGAATAATTACTACATGAAGAGTAAATAATCATTATGTTTTCATGACGTGAAGGAGATTGAAGAGGCCATTTCAAATGGGCCAGTATGCTGGAGCCAAAAACTTCATCAGAAAAACTAGTTATTCCCTCTGTGATGTCACCCTTCAGTTTTTTGAGGACCAGCTGTGAAGCCGGTTTTTCATGACTCTGAATGACATCCATACAGACAGGTGGAAGCAAGCAGTGGGATGATCAGAGGGGGGGACTGCAGGTCAGCATGCAGCTCCTGAAGCTCTGGCCTGCAAACATGCACAAAACAGAAAAAGAGGGGGCAGACTAGCACAACAAACTACAAGAACGATGGACAACAATGATGGTTATGAGATACTTCTTATTAATAAATTAAAATGGAAGAGAAGAAGAGAAGAGAAGGAGGGGTGATGTGCGACAGTTTACAGGCGACATGGAGTTTAACACCGTAGGTGAGGACGAGATCGAGGGCATGATTAAAACAGTGCGTTGGTTTGTTTACTTTTTGTGAGATGCCCATTGATTATAGAAGAGAATTAAAAGCTAATTTAAGATTATGGCTTTCAACATCCATATGAATGTTAAAGTCACCCACTATGATGACTTTATCTGTACTGATCAATAAACCAGATAGGAAATCTGAAAATTCAGACAGAAACTCTAGAGCAGCACCAGCATGGGGCCAGTACACTACCACTAACAAAACTGGCTTCTCTGATTTCCAGCTCGGGAGTTTCAGACTAAGCATGAGGCTTTTGAATGTATTATAATCGCATTTAGGTTTAGATTTTGTTTGAAGACTGGAGTTATACATTTCTGCAACTCCTCTGCCTCGGCCCGTGCTTCGAGGAATATGATGATTAAAGTAGCCGGGCGGAGTCGATTCATTCAAACTAACTTCCTCCTGTAGCCATGTTTCTGTTAAACAGGAAATATCACTCCTGGTCTCTGTAATTAGATCATTTACTAATAGAGGAACTCAACAATCGTATATTTAGTAGTCCGCATCTAATGTTTCAGTCTCTAATTGTTACTAAATGCGCATTTGTTTTAATTTCTGCAAGGTTATTTGGATTAATGCCTGTATCACACCACACCTGGTAAACTTTTGGAGGGCGGGGAACTGCAACCAATTCTATTTTGCTAGGCACCTTGTTAGAATCCCCACTTACATAATGCATTCCTACAGTTTTATTGGTAGGCGTTGGTCCTCGAGAAGCAGCAGAGAAGCGTGTAAGACTGCAGTTCTGCATCCTGGCCTGGACCCTGGATTGTCAGGAGGAGTGTCTACTAATATTGGCCAGATTTCTGGAAATAAGAGCTGCATCATCCCGGGTGGGATGAATGCTGTCCCTTCTAATCAGATTGGGCTTTCAACAAACGGTCTTTCAATTGTCAATAAAGGCCAGCCTATTAGTCCAGCTTTCAGCTCTATTAGTCCTGGTTTCAGCTGTACTAGTCCACAGATGTTTCAATGGTGACACCACTGCGACAGAAACAGTGTGGGCATGTTCCAGCATCTCTAAAACATGATGTCATGCACTACCATGAAAAAAATGTTTCAAAATCATCTTCAGAACCCTTGTTGGTGACATCAGATGAGGTTGGACCACTTCTTCTTCTACAGCCTCTACACAGAGAAGTTTGTGAAGGTTGTCTTCACTCACCTGCCGGTCCTTCAGACGTTCTCCGTGGATGATGAAGGTGCTGCGTCCCAGCAGCTCTTTCGGCAGCATCCTGCACACGCCTACTCTGCTCAGACAACCGTCCTGCGCCAACCAGCCGCCGCTCGACTCGTCTCTGGTCATCACCACCGCTTTAACGCGCACAATGTAGCTGTCACTGCAGAAGAGAGAAGCGCAATCACAGATGAGATTATGGTCTTGATATATGTGCACTGGACTCAGGGAGGAGGTCGGGGTGGCGAGAAGACGTTCATAGTCGGGACCTTTACACAACGGAGCAGAATCGATCCAGATCTAGAGTATAGTCCAGACGGCATCTGGGGTTCAAACAAAACCTCTGGACACATCAGTGCTACACAATACTTGTTAAGATTATCAGAAATACTCACTGATACTGCTGAAAAAGAAGGCATAAGCGACCTAAGCGGCTGCTTAGGCCCCGTGACCACTAGGGGGCCCCCAAGAGTTAAAAAAATAAAATAAAAAATAAAAGAATTTTTTTTACGTGTGAGTGATGATTCATACATTATCAAAGGTATGTTATTGTACAAAAACACAATAATTAATATGATTACATAAACAATATTATGTTAACAGACTAGAGTAGACTACTGGTGGCATATTGACTACTGCCTCTCCAGAGCTCCTGGTAATGTGTTCATTCAACCGTGTATTGCGCACGGCACTTCGCATCTGAGGAGTGGGTTGATGGCCCACAATGTCGCAAAAACAGACTTTATTTGTTTATTCTATTTAATTATGTCTGTTTTTGTAATTTTGAATTTATTCTTATATGGAGAACATATTGATGAGGTACTGTTTATCTAAGTTGAGTGATTTTAATTAGAGTTCTAGTTTTTGTAGTACTTTGTTGTTGCACTTAATTGTTGTTGTTCCACTTCAAATTGCTGTTGCAGTTTATTTAAAATCAAAAATAACGTAGATAACGTGTTTACAGTAAATGGTTTATAAATGATCTATTTGATTATTTTGTTTCTTTTAGTAGGCCTACACTGTAGATGACACTGAATTTGCTACCATTTCATATTAAAAACCGTAGATTGGTAAAAACATGCCAGGCTGACAATAGGATGATGGAAACAACACTGCTGCAACTGTGCAGCTCTTTGACCTTTTATATGTTGCTTCTCTGTGTGGCCAGTAGGGGCAGTTGCTGACTTTGCAAAATATGAATTGAAAGATTTTTCTGCAAATGTGTTAATCTGTTGTAGCTTCCATGGTCTTAATCCCTGTGGATTACAATCTAACTACAACAAAAAGTTCTTACATCTAGTTTTACAAGTGTATTTGTATACAGGGAAGAACATGAAATAAGTTTATAGTGGGTGTGTGAAGGATCAATAATCAGTATTATTGGCAGTAATAGAGGGCCCCAAAATCACATTTTGCTTAGGGCCCCATGAAGGCTTGGGCTGGCCCTGAACAGAAGTATCAGCGAGTTTTTACTTCTGTGTACACTCTGATAACAAGTAGTGTTGTTTCATTAGTTGGACTGTTACCGCCTTCTGGAATCACATGAACTTTGTATAATTGTATAAAACTACAACAAATTAAATTAAACTGGAAGACAACTGAATGAAGTGGGTTGTTTTTGATAGCACTGCGCTGAAACTGCACATGAATAGGTTCTAAACCAGCTCTATACGAGAACTGAACTGAACTGAAGTCTCAAAATTCTCAAAGAAGTTCTCAAACACGCAGCAGGTTACAGCGGAGGGTGAAGCGGCAGGGATGAGAACCAGCACCTCCACACCTGAGACCATGCTTCTCAATCAGAAAAGGATGGGTTCTTCTCTCCAGGTCAGGAGAGAGGTTCTGCAGTTTCAGCATCTGAGGGTCTTGTTCATGAGTGAGAGAAGAATGCAGCAGGATATCTACAGGTGGATCTGCGTCTGTCGTGGCGAACAGAGAGGTGAGACGCTGTTCACCGGTGGAGCTACGTTCCTCCCCTCACCTATGGAACTGTGGGTAGTGACTGGAAGAACAAGATGGAGGATACAAGCAGCTGAGATGAGGTTCCTCTGCAGGGTTCTTGGTAGGGTTGCCAACTTTCAGAAATAGAAATAAGGGACGCCCTGATTTCAGCAGCGCAGGAGCCAAAAGAAAAAAGCCCCCAAACTTCTAAACTGAATAAAAATGTGTTTATTTTTATATAAAATTTGTATATAAAAAAACAAAATGCTTTGATTTAAAGTTTAAAGTGCTTTAATAGCATTGAACTTGCATGACTGTACAGACAGCCAACCATACTAGCAACTGAAATATCCTCCTATGCTACTGTATGTCCACATCAGCCCAAATGTATAATATAGCTACAGGTGAAGAATATGGTGTAAAAGTTAACTTATTTCAATAATTCAACTAGACTATGGTGTAAAAGTTAATTTATTTCAATAATTCAACTAGACTATGGTGTAAAAGTTAATTTATTTCAATAATTCAACTAGAATATGGTGTAAAGGTTAATTTATTTCAATAATTAGTTTAGTATTAGTATTAGTATTAGTATTAGTTCAATACGGGACGCAACATTTTTTTCTCAAATAAAGGACAATTCCGTATTTTACGGGACGGGTGGCAACCCTAGTTCTTGGACTCATCCAGGAGAGACTCGGAGTGGTCACTGACTGGTCCTCCACATCCAGAGAAGCTCCTCCCTGGTAACATGACTGGGACCCTGGTCATGTGACTGGGACCCTGGTCATGTGACTGTGACTGTGAAGGAGCACCTGTGCACTCCAGATGCACAGCTGCTGTCTGCTGAGAGTTCACCTGTGTTACCTGCTGCCTATGACGTCATCACTACAGTTGTTGCCAGGCAACAGACACTCCTGATGATCACCAGAGTTCACAACAGCCATATTTGACTTCCTCATATTTTCACAAGCTTTTGGTAATTACACTGCAACAATGTTATTGCTCCTTTTTCATAAACTACTAGTTATTTCTATTCCATCATTTTAAATTATTTTACGTGACAACGGTGTTGAAACAGTTTTAAAGTATCAAGTCTCCAAAGAATCTGAAACCATCTACAAGTTCAGCATGAAAACATCCTTCTGTGGATCTTTATCCCACTGATCTACCATGTGCATGATAATCATTCAGACACTTTTAATCACACAAACCATCAAACATGAAGGGGGGGGGGGGGGGGGGGGGGTTGCAGGTGACTGTAAATAGTGGTCACGTGGCCCTGAGGTGTGAGGACAGCTGTCAGAACCAGAACCAGAACCTTCTGCACTCCTGCAGCAGAACCACCAGCTGATGGTGATATGATGACTCACAGCAGCCTCAGAGGTGTCAACTCAACCCTGGTCACGTGGTCCCGCAGACACCCCCATCCTCACAGACCCTCACCTAACCACGTGATCACAGCACACACCTGAGCAGCAGCGCGCACACGCGCGTCCCCGCCACAGCCTCGGCATGATGGGGGTGTTATTGTGGAGCGGGAGGGGGGGGGTACTCACTCGTCTGGGTGCGTGTCCTCGCTCATTGTTTCCTGTTCCAGCTCCGGTAGTGTCGAGCTCCCGCCGCCGCAGCGCGCTGCGGCTCCTGCATGGCTCCTCTGCCCGCAGCGGCAGGCGCGGCAGACGCGGCAGGCGCGGCAGCGGCAGACGCGGCAGCGGCAGGCGCGGCAGACGCGGCAGACGCGGCAGCAGCTCCCTCCCACGCACTGCGCGTCCTGATCTGTGTTCTTGCAACCTCAGATGTGTCCTGTTATCCCTCCAGCACCTATCAGTCATCAGCCCGTGGAGCGCATCCTGTCCGTTCCGCCGGGCCGGTCTGGATGGCGGTGACCGGCTGGTGTCGGTGAGGAGGATGCTGGACGAGCCCCATCTCTGCCTCACTCCATGTTGGTCGCTCAGAGGGGGTGGGGGGAGGGGTGACGTCACACCCGACACACCGCTGAGTCACGTGTCGTAATAATAATAATAAGAATAAAAATAATGATAAGAATAAAAACAATGACAGCAACAGTAAATGACTGTGTTATGTGACATAATGTTAACTTAGTTTGAAACTCTTGAGGTTCACATGATTTAATGAAAATAAATAGAGATAGGGGACAAAACAGGTACATAGCTAATAAAGTTCATAAATCCACACCAATAATCGTAGATTTAGGGATTATTCTGATGCTTCGAGAATTAAGAAGGTTTTTCTGTCAGATCCAGGCTGCACCTCCGAGTTCAACCCTGGAAGCGTTCCCTAACTGAACCAGTGAACCCCATTCACTGATATACATATGAACTTGGCTGTACAGGAATGGGTTCAGTGGTCCTGCTTTCAATTGTACTAGTCCTGGATTCAGTTCTACTAGACCTGGTTTCAGCTCCACTAGTCCTGGTTTCAGTTGTACTAGTCCATGTTTTAGGTTGAATAACCCTGGTACCATCTTTACTAACCCATGTTTCAGTTCTGCTAGTCCTGGTTTCAGCTCTATTAGCCCTGAATCCAGCTCTACTAGTGCTGGTTCCAGTTTTACTAGTCTTGGTTTCAGCTCCACTAGTCCTGGTTATAAATGTACTAGTCCTGGGGTCATTTCTGGTAGTCCCGATTTCAGCCCTATTAACCCTGAATCCAAATCTACTAGTGCTGGTTCTAGCTCTGCTAGTCCTGGTTTCAGCTTTACTAGTTATGGTGTCAGTTCTGTTAGTTCTGGTTTTGGTTGTAATTAGGGCCCGAGCACTTACAGTGCGAAGGCCCTATTGTATCTGTAGAAATTCTTTCTTTCTTTATTCTTTTTTTTCCTTCTGACGAAAGGAGGGCCTTTTTGCGCCCCTAAACGTGCCCCAAAAGTCACCAAATTTTACACGCAAGCCAGGACTGGCGAAAAATTTGATATTTAATGGTGTGCATTAGGGCTGTTCGATTAATCGATTTTAAATCGTAATCGCGATTATGTAATTAGAACGATGTTAAAATGTGAAAATCGTAAAATCGATTTTTCAAAAAATTATTATTATTTTTTTTTTTTTTTTTAAACCTTGTCTGCACACATATTAATGATTGATACCATATTAATGATTGATGGAAATATCTCTCAATACCTGCGACAAGTGCCCCATCGGAGAGGCTCTTTAGTGTAGGAGGGGGCGTTGTAACATGCCACCGGGCATCCCTCAAGCCAGATGCGGTAGACCGGCTCGTGTTCCTTGCAAAAAACTTGCAAATGTGAATAGCAAATGTAATGACTGACATTACACACCACTACCTCCTTCATGGGTTGCATTATTATTTAGCATGCAAAGACCCAGTTTAGTTTAATTAGAAAATGTCTTGTTTTATTTAATTGGAAATATAACTTACTGTATGTTTGCAAGTGCTGATTTGCTGATTTTTTTTTTCAGAGATAAAACTTTATATTTTATTATATTTTTTAAAACTTTTTTTCAACTTATTTTACAGAGTTTTGCACTTTATTCATTCATTTTTGGTTTAATAAGAGCAAAGTTTGCACTTAAAGCCCAATGGGGCAAATGTTCAATAAAAAAACAGCATATTTGAAATCATTTCTTTGCCTTTTGTCAATTCACAAAATAATCGTAATCGTAATCGAAAATCGGATTTTGAGAGAAAAAAATCGAGATTTTATTTTTGGGCAAAATCGAACAGCCCTAGTGTGCATTAATGGGCGTGGCAAAATGGCTCAACAGCGCCCCCTAGAAAACTTTGTGACTCAAGCCCCACAATACGGTTTGACGTACATGCAAGCAAGACATTTCTGGACATCCAGTCCTTGATGTCCCTAAGACATGCCTGAAGTTTAACTAACGGTTCTGTTTCATCCGGCTTCATAGACAAATACAGCTGCGTATCATCAGCATAGCAATGAAAGTGTATGCCGTGATTCTGGATTATACTTCCCAATGGCTGCATGTATAAACTGAACAAGATTGGCCCTAGCACTGAACCCTGCGGAACACCATAACAGACCCTTGACTGTTCTGAAGAAACCTCATGTACATGAACAAACTGGAACCTGTCAGATAGATATGATTTAAACCAACGTAGAGCTGTCCCTTTAATCCCAACAACATGCTCTAACCTGTGCAGTAAAATGCCACGATCTACAGTGTCAAAAGCAGCACTGAGGTCCAGTAGAACCAGTATGGACACTAATCCCTTATCTGAGGCCATAAGGAGGTCATTCGTGACTCGAACCAGTGCTGTCTCTGTGCTATGATGCATTCTGAACCCTGACTGAAAGACTTCAAACAGATCATTTCTATACAAATAGTCACATAACTGGCTTGAAACTGCCTTTTCCAGAATTTTAGATACAAATGGAAGGTTGGAAATTGGCCTATAATTAGCTAAGGTGTCTGGGTCAAGAGAAGGTTTTTTAAGTAAAGGTTTAATTACTGCCACTTTGAAAACCTGTGGTACATATCCTAAGCTTAGGGATAGGTTGATTTGGTCCAGTATTGTCGCACCAATAAGAGAAAAAACATTTTTGAATAGTCGAGTCGGGATGGGGTCTAACATACATGTGATAGACTTAGCTCTATTAACGAGTGAAGTCAGCTCAGGGAGGTCTATAGGATCAAAACACTCTAGAGTCAAGTCAGAGCCTAGGGAAGTCGCTAAAGCTGAAGAAACGCCCACAACCGGCTGGTTGATTTTTTCTCTAATTCTTGTGATTTTACTGTTAAAGAAGCTCATAAAGTCTTCACTACTGAGAGCTGCAGGAATGCACTCAACAGAGTTGTGACTCTTTGTCAGCCTGGCTACAGTGCTGAACAGAAAACGTGGGTTACTTTTGTTATCCTCGATCAACGTTGAATAATAAGCTGTTCTGGCTTTGCGAATGGCTTTTTTATATACTATTAGAATATCTTTCCATTCACGATAGGAGTCTACAGACTTACAAGAGTGCCACTTCCTTTCCATTTTACGCACGTTTTGTTTCAACATGCGAATATCTGAATTATACCAGGGAGTTAAGCTCCTGTCCTCTGGCTAGAAACGCTCCTTTTCAAAGGAGCAACTTCATCTAAAGCTGAGTCCAACAGATCAGCAGTGTTTCTAACAAGAAAATCAACATCAACATCAGAGGTAGAACCCAGGTCATTGGCCTCTATTGCTTCAGTAGAGGCTTCACTATTTTCCACTGTCGCAAGATGAGCAATGGTCTCCTTAGATTTAGCAATAGCTTCATCAGACAAACATCTGCTAAAATAATACCTACTGCCCTGCACTTCAACATCGACAACATTAAATTCAAACATTATTAAATAATGGTCGGATAAAAGGGAGTTTACAGGTGACACCAACAGATCATCAGTTTCAACACCGTAGGTGAGAACGAGATCGAGAGTATGATCAAAACAATGCGTCGGCCCGTCCACTTTTTGTGAGATACCCATTGATTCTAGAAGAGAATTGAAAGCTAATTTAAGATTATCGCTTTCAACATTCATATGAATATTAAAATCACCCACTATGATGAATTTATCTGTACTGATCAATAATCCAGAAAAGAAATCTGAAAATTCAGACAAAAACTCTAGATAAGCGCCAGCAGGGGGCCGATACACTACCACTAACACAACTGGCTTCTCTGATTTCCAGCTCGGAAATTTCAGACTAAGCGTGAGGCTTTCAAATGTATTATAATTTGACTTAGGTTCAATTTTTGTTTGGAGACTGGAGTTATAAATTGCTGCCACTCCTCCGCCTCGGCCCGTATTTCCAGGAATGTGATGATTAAAATAGCCGGGCGGAGTCGATTCATTCAAACTAACATACTCTTCCTCCTGTAACCATGTTTTTGTTAAGCAGAAAACATCACTCCTACTCTCTGTAATTATATAATTTACTAACAGAGACTTGGAGCTTAACGATCGTATATTTAGTAGTCCGCATCTAATTTTTCGGTCTCTTATTGGTACCAAATGTGCATTGGTTTTAATTTTTACAAGATTATTTTGGTTAACGCCTCTATAACGCCGCACCTGGTGAACTTTTGGAGGGCGGGGAACTGCAACCACTTCTATTTTGCTAGGCACCTGGTTAGAGTTACCAATTACATCATGTAATCCTATAGTTTTAGAGTCGCCAATTACATAATGCAATCCTACAGTTTTGTTGGCAGGCGTTGGTCCTCGAGAAGCAGCAGAGAAGTGTGTTAAACTACAGCTCTGCATCCTGGCCTGGACCCTGCGATGTCAGGGAGAGGGTCTAATAAAACAGGCCAAATTACTAGAGACAAGAGCAGCACCAACCCGGGTGGGATGAATTCTAATCAGACCGGGCTTTCCCCAGAACGTTTCCCAATTGTCAATAAAGGCCACGTCGTTTTCTGAACACCACCGATACAACCAGCGACGGAGCAAGAGCATGCGACTAAACATGTCATCGCTGGTCAGATTCGGGAGGGGACCAGAGAAACCTACGGAGTCCGACATACTTTTGGCGTAGTTACACACCGAGACAATATTCATTTTAGTTACTTCCGACTGGCGAAGACGGGAGTCATTAGCTCCGACATGGATGATAACTTTACCATATTTACGATTACCCTTTGCCAGTAGCTTCAAATTTGCTTCTATGTCGCCCGCTCTGGACCCCGGGATACACCTAACTATGGTCGCTGGAGTCGGCTTCACATGCCTGACTATGGAGTCGCCAATCACCAGTGTCGGTTTCTCAACGGGTGTGTCGCTGAGTGGGGAAAATTGGTTAGACACATGAAGCGGGTGGTGGTGTTCCGTGAGCCCTTTAGGACTACGCTTCCTCCAAACCGTCACCAACCGGCCCTGACTGGCCGGCTGCTCGGGAGCTGCAGGGGAGCGGCTACCCTCAGCTGCTACAGGCCGGTCTGCCGCTAGCTTAGCCTGGTTAGCTGAGGAGGCTATCGGACTATGGTCAAATTGGCAGAACCGGACCTCTAACTGACTGAGCCTCGACTCCAGCCCTGCAAATAAACTACATTTTAAGCACTTACCGTCTTCACTAAAGGAGGCAGAGGAATGGTTAAACATTTCACACACACTGATCAGCAAAGAGGTGAAACGGTGGAAGACGGAGAGGCCATGCTAAGATGCTAACAGAGGCTAACGGACAGAAAATGTATCGGTGATTGGTGACAGTGAAAGTTACGGAAGAGAAATGAGCGAGTGTTGAAATAAAGACAGTAATGTACCAGATATAGTGCTACTTTACCAGAAAACAATCTAAGTTTTAGACAAAAAAAAAAAAAAAAAAAAAGTCGGGAGAGATCTGAGCCTGCACCCCGTGCAGCAGCAACAGACCGCACAATACGGTTTGACGTACATGCACGAAAATCGCTACACACCTGTTCATGTCGCAACTTAAAGAAAAGTCTCTTGGCGCCATTTCCGAAACCGAACAGGAAGTCGGCCATTTTGAACATTTTGAATTAATCGCGTAATTTTGGCGCAATTTATGCCATTCCTTCGACAGTTAATACAGCCCGAACCGTAACGTGCACCCAGGTGTGTTATACATAAAAAATGTGCGTCTCTATCCTGCGACGATGCGCATTACTTTTCTCAGTCAAAAGCGTTACCGTGGCGACGCTAGACGCCAAAAAGCGCGCCCCCTCTTCATCTGATTGGTCCATATTTGATAGTTCCCCAAAAGTCACCAAATTTTGCACGCAAGCCAGGCCTGGCGAAAAATTTGATATTTCAAGGTTTGCATTAATGGGCGTGGCCTAACGGCTCAACAGCACCCCCTAGAATACTTTTCTCTGCCATAACTTTTGAATGGTTTGACATAAAGACTCGTGGGTGGTGTCATCGGACTCGGTATTGAGTACTTGACCTTCATTGCCCTGAATTAGCCCCGCCCCTTCTTCTGATTGGTCAATATTTGATAGTTCCTATTTTCTGGTATAACTTTTGAATGGTTTGACATAGAAAGTCGTGGGTGGTGTCATTTCTGATATGCTTATGGGGGACGGTGGCCATGAGTGCGAGGGCCCGTTCATCGCTGCTTGCAGCTTTAATTGTCCTTGTTTCTGCTCCATTAGACTGGGTTTCAACTCTACTACTTCTGGTACCAGATCTAATAGTTCTGGTTCCAGTTCTGCCACTCCTGGTTTCAGTTCTACTACTCTTGGTTCCAGTTATAGTTGTACCAATGTTCCATGAGTTTGGTCCCAGGCAGTGACCAGCTCATTCATCTGTGGGTAAACTTCAGGAGAGGGATGTTCACATGGAGGAGGAGGTGAGGGGAGAGAGGGGTGGTGACGTTCCACCTTTAGGAGTATTCAGGTGGGGCCACAGGTCTGAATACCCTCAGACGTGGAGGTCTCAGTGGGCGGAACCTCCCAGTGTCTGCTGGACTAGTGGTAGAGGTCTGCTGAGAAACACCTCAGAGTCCAAGGGGCTCTTCAACTATTTACTTTAAAAAAAATGCCCAATAGAACATATTCCTGTTTCTATATAGAAGGAATCATTCATCCACAAAACAGAAGAAAGATGAATATGAAGTATCGGCAGCAAAACAAAGAATAACCAGGTAATTAAAGCAACACCCAGCAAGGAGAGCTTGTCAGAGATCATACACTATGTCAGGTTTGCAGTCCACACTTGACTGGTACCACGAAATGTCACCATGACAACCACAGACCGGCTTCACCAGCGCAGTGTAAACGGTCTGAACTCTCAACGTTGAAGAAAAGCAACACTAAAAGGCAGACAAGTTATAAGGGTTAACCCTAACCCAGTGCTACATTGTAAACTGATGTGAGTTAGTAGAGTTTTCAGGAGGATGAAGACCGAAACTACGGATAAAATCAGGTAAAACAGGCATCATGAAAGTCATGTGACAGTAATCAGGTGGAAAGAGCAGAACTGGAAATACAGGAAAACTTCAACCTCATATGGTTGAGTGAATCAGAAGGTTTGTCAGAGCGACAGAGGAGCTGCAGCAGAGACTAAACCTGTCTGATTCTGGGTTTCTGAGTAAATTCAGACTTCAAAGTTTGTTCTCAACAACACAGCAGAGTCTGGAGACACTGGTGAGTACAGAAGAAAACATTTACTGTGTTTCTGTCAGCGGGACGACAAAACTTACACTCAGTTTACTAAATATTATTCTGGAAAACTCAAACTGACTCTGGTCAAATAACAGGAACGTTTAGAGGAAAATGATTCACATGAAATAGTTCATTATTCTGGAGTCGTGACATTAATAATCTAAACTTGTGTTGATGAAACGTTCCTCCTTTTACTGTCAGACGGGTGTTGTCTCTGAAGATTCATGACATTCTTTGTACCATCTCCTTCCTTCTCTTGTTGTTTTTCTGTTCTTCATTTCATTATTGCAGCTTTGATGTTTCACACTTTCACTTTTGTTTCCAGCGAACCAACATGTCTGCTGGCAGCAACCTGAGATCTGCAGATCAGTTCCTGTGCTCCATCTGTCTGGATGTGTTCAATGATCCAGTCACCACACCATGTGGACACAACTTCTGTAAAACCTGCATCACTCATTACTGGGATGATAATGTTCTCTACAAGTGTCCCATTTGTCAGGAGACCTTCTACACCAGACCTAAGCTGAAAGTCAACACCTTCATCAGAGAGATGGTTTCTGAGTTCAGACGTGAAGCTCAACAGAAATCCAGCAGCAGCAGCTCAGAGCAACAAGCTGCAGAACCAGGAGAAGTTCCCTGTGACGTCTGCACTGGAACCAGACTGAAGGCCCTGAAGTCCTGCTTGGTGTGTCTGGCCTCCTACTGTGAGACTCACCTGGAGCCTCATCTGACAATGTCAGGTCTGAAAAGACATCAGCTGGTGGAGCCTGTGGAGAACCTGGAGGACAGGATTTGTACGAAGCACGATAAACCTCTGGAGCTGTTCTGTAAGACCGACCAGACATGTGTCTGCACGCTCTGCTCTGTTTTAGACCACAAGTTTCATAAGTTTGTTCCTCTGAGAGAAGAATATGAAGGAAAGAAGGCAGATCTGGAGAAGACAGAGGCTGAGATTCAGCAGATGATCCAGAAGAGACGACTGAAGATTCAGGAGATCAAAGAGTCTCTGAAGATCAGTAACGATGCTGCAGACAGAGAGAAAGCAGAAGGTGTTCAGGTCTTCACTGATCTGAAGGAGTCTGTTGAGAGACGACTGAAGGAGTTCATGAAGGAGATGGAAGACAAACAGAAAACTGCAGAGAAACAGGCTGAAGACTTCATCAAAGATCTGGAACAGGAAATCTGTGAGCTGAAGAAGAGGAGCTCTGAGGTGGAGCAGCTCTCACGCTCTGAAGATCCCCTCCACCTCCTCCAAAGATTCTCATCCCTGAAAGATGCTCCACCCACCAAGAACTGGACAGAGGTCAGAGTCCATCCACCTTCATATGAGGGGACTGTGGTGAGAGCTGTGGACCAGCTGGAGAAGAACCTCAGAGAAAAGATGAAGAAGCTGTTTGAAGCTGAGCTGAGGAGGATCCAGCAGTTTGAAGCTGATGTGACTCTTGATCCTGATACAGCACATCCTAGACTCATCCTGTCTGATGATGGAAAAGAAGCCTATCATGGTAATGTGAAGAAGAATCGTCCAGAATATCCAGAGAGATTCTCTCACTGTGTTTGTGTTTTAGGAGAACAGAGTTTCTCTTCGGGCAGATTTTACTTTGAGGTTCAGGTGAAAGGAAAGACTGAATGGACTTTAGGAGTGGCCAGAGAGTCGGTCGACAGGAAACAACTAACGGCACTGACACCTGAGAATGGTTACTGGACTGTTCGTCTGAGAAATGGAAACATGTACACAGCTCTTTATTATTTTACAGTTCAACTCCATCTCAGTTCTCCTCCCAAGAAGGTGGGGGTGTTTGTGGATTATGAGGAGGGTCTGGTCTCCTTTCATGATGTAGATACTGCAGCACATATCTACTCCTTTACTGGCTGCTCCTTCAAAGATAAACTCCACCCGTTCTTCAGTCCTAATAACAAAGGAATATACTATGCTCCTCTGATCATCTGTCCTGTCAATCAAACTGTCTGACGTTTGATACAATGAATCTTCATCAAAACTGAATGTTCATGTGAAATGATTAAAGATTCACTCTGATTGATGGAAATGAATGTTCAAGTTCCCTATTAACTTGTTTGATTGATGTGATCATTTTTGTCTGATTTTTGGCATTGTTATATTCTACATGTTGAAATGTTAACTTTTATTTACTCATTTTATTCATCATCTTTGAGGTGGAAATACTACTTTTAGCCTGGTACAGCTGGTGCAGACTCATATTTGGTCTCTGAGACGTTTCTGCTCTGCTGTCACACACAGCTGCAGTAACCTGTTATGAGATGATTTGGTGTTTAGTTTCATCATTGTTTTGGTGTTCAAAGTACTTTGCATCCTGGAACTCCATCACTTCTGCATCGAGGCTCCTGATGTATGTTTTGACCCTTTTTGGATGCAAATGATGTATTAAATCTACTGAACTTGGACCATCTGTCACGTCTTTATTCTTCTTAACTTAATGCACTGAACTCAGCTAAGATACTCACCCAGATGGTTAACACATATTACACAGAGGTGGGGATAGTTTTTCACAGACACATTTATTTTCATTCATTCAATTGATCATTTCAATTCAATTTTATTTATATAGCATCTATTACAACACAAGTTGTCTCTAGGTGCTTTCCAGAGACCAGAACATGACCCCCGAGCAATTATTACATAAACATAACATAAACAATGGCAGGTAAAAACTCCCCTTTAGGGGGGAAGAAACCTGGATCAGGACCTGGATCATAAGGGGGGGGGGAAATGAGAAATGTTCCAGGCCCTGAGTAGGCGGGAAGCCGGACGGTATCCAAACCCTTGTCAGCTGAAGAACTCACCTGATGCCTACCTCACCAGCCGCGGGCCTGAAGATGACTAGCCAAACTGACTTGCTACAACAACCTGGAGAGGAGTCCGAGAGATGGAAGAAACCTTTTCACTACTGAGTCATGCTGACATAATGACTGAAATTATGAATCCGTTCATCACTGTCTTTGTACTGTTCTGTGTTTTCACTACCTGTATCATTCTGTGTCTAAGTACAAAGGTCCATTGCAGATTTCCTTAGTCCAGTATTCTGAGGTCTATTTACCGACAACTCCAACGAACTCTAATTGATGAGAAGGAATTTTTATGATGACACTGGAGTGTTTTATTTTGTTTGCTGTGAAGTTTCAAAATGACAAACAGGAGGGAAATGTGAGATTAATAATTAATTTGTCTTTATGAAACTATCAGAATTAGGCTTATTAAGGTCAGTTTAGAAAGCTGACTGCTGGTTGTCACATGCTTATCACATGTTAACAGATGAGGGCAGCCCTTCCTGTGTTCCGTCAGGGGTTTGGACTGTCCTGGGACAACTGTCCCATTGTATTTTTAAGGTTAGCCTGCACGCATCTGTTCAAGACCTCACAGAGTTCTCGTTTGTCCAGAAGGGGCCCCATTTGACCCCTTTGACCTTTTGTGTTTTTTAAAGACTTTAAGCTAAAGATGTCTGTTGCTCAGCATACCACAGATTAGTTGCTCTTTAACTGAAAAGTCAAGGGTGTGACCTTTTTAACCATCCTCTGATACCATGTCTGTTTCTCCATCTGTTTCCTGTTTTCGTCCATTGTCCATTCACTGTTCCTTATATGGTTGTTCCTGTCACAGTGTCTCAATAAAAAGCGTCTTGCAGAAGCAGCATTTTGGGGAGAGCTCAGCAGTTCTCAAATGAGGGCCATGTTGCTCTGCAGCTCCTCTGCTCTCCCCCACTTCTGCAGAAGCGCACTTAAAGATCATTTCTGACAGTCTCTTGTGTTTTCCTCATTATGAATTTATTATGTTGATTAGGGACCAAACAGTAGAGCAGGAAAAGAGAGAACAGACAGAGAGAAAGAAGAACAGAGAAAGGAGAGACACAGACACAATGGTTAGTTGGTGCACTACAGGGATGACTATAAAAGCAGATGTAGACAGACACTGAGGTGTTCGGGGGGGGGGGCGGCATTTACCAGACCCTACACAGACAGGTGGAAGCAGCAGTGGGATGATCAGAGGGGGGGACTGCAGGGCAGCATGCATGTCATGAAATACTTGAAATAAATAAATGAGAAAGGAAAAAGAAGGAGGGATGATGGGCACCGCTCAGTGGATCATGTTGGTGTCCCCCTGCAGCGTAGCTCTATAGCAGCATATCTACAACGAAGCTATGTATGAGATGAGCTGCTCTAGTCTAGACTACTGGCCCTAACAAACTAGAGTTTACAGTAACTATAGGCTTTACTAAACAGAAATGTTTTAAGTTTGGTTTAAAGGTGGAGGTGGTGTCAGCCTCCTTAACCCAAATATCAAACATCATGTAATCTAATCAGTGTAACATCTCTCTGCAAGTATCAATTAGCGTCTACAAAACATCCTGCAAAACATGATCATCTCTGACTCTACTAGATCTGATTCCTGTAAACAAACCAGACCTCAGAATAAAAGTATTCATCTGGCCTGTCTGATCACAACTGTATTAGTACTTTAGTCGTATACATGTGTCCTATTAAAATCACTATATAAAAAGCTTATTGAGAGGGGAAAAATACCTCATTCATACCAAGGAAAACACTGATACCCACTGAACAGACATGTGATAATTTAACATCAACAGTTAAATAGATTGTTTCCAAATATACAATAAGTTTGCTCCACAACAAGCATCAAGTAAAACAGATCCTAGTCTGGTTGGTACCCTGTGGGACCTCACGAAGCTTCAGCTCTGAACCATCGCTGAAATCTTCTCGAATTATAAATCGGTGGATATTTAAGGCCTCAGAAATAAACTCACCCGGCAGCTTCTGTTGTTGTAAACTCGCCTGTCATAGTACTTTAAACTTTACAAACATGATCAAGTTTGTAGATGTATGTTTGGTTTTTCACCACTTCACCACTTCCACCTCACTTCTTTAGATCCCTCAACCTCTGAATGAGGACCGCCTCTAGGTGGCAGTGTAGTACTCCACTACATTAGTACTACCTCAGTGTAGTATTCCATTACATTAGTACTACCTTAGTGTAGTTCTCCACTACATTAGTACTACATTAAAGCAGTACTCCAGTATATTAGTACTACATTAGTGTAGTATTGCACTGTTGTACAAACATGTACTTTTCTACTCTTTAACAAACGTTTGCTTCTTTTCATCTGAATCCGTAACAGAATGGAACCAACTCCTCTCCCTGGATTTGAAGAACTCAGAACGTCGGCATGGACTCCACTTTTACGTCGGCTGTAAATGAGTTCCCACATGGTCTCTGATGTGTTCTGACTCTCTTCTTACACGAGGTCAGAATGTTGGACATTTGACTGTTTTCCACAGTTCGATCTTTTTGACTTTCCTAATCTGGTCTGCCTCAGAAACCTGGAGATGGACTTTAGCTAGAACGCTTCCATGTATCGCAGAGCATCTTTACTGGGACAGATTTCCTCATACGGTTACTGACAAACAAAAGAAGTAAAAACATGACACGTTTGATGGATCGTATGATATCTGAAGATTGTCGGAGTAAAACCTGCTGGATTGTTGAGGTTTGTCCTGAACAAAGCAGAACTCTGATCTGTGATTGTCTCTGAAGCTTCTAACATGTGGAATTCTGCAGGTTTGAATCCTTCGTCTTCACAAGTTGGCAGGAATAAATTAAGAATCCTGAGCACAAACGTCTTTAAAGCATCATTCAGTCAGTCGTGACATCTGCAGCACAGATCACATTTGTGAGTTTACTCATGCTGTTACTTCAAACAGTAAGCTATTAAATTGTAAATATTCCATCAACATTTTTCATTATTGTTATTATTTGTATTATTATTGTTATTATTATTGTTGTTTTTAATGTAATCAGTCAAATGAAGACTTGCTGCTGTGTCTCATAGACCTGAAAAGGACTTTAGTCCTGACCTTGATCCTGACTTTTTTTTCTAACAATGGTCCTGACTTTGGTCCTGCAGTGACGGGACTGACCGTGGTCCTGACCATCCTGGATGGATGGATGGATGTCTTGTCCTTCCCGTTGTTGTGCGATTACTTCTAGTAGTACAACAGAGATCCCCTGTAGATAATACATATATTCTTCATCTCCTCTTCATCTTCTCATCTGTATCTTGTGTCAAACAGCTAAATGTGACGGATATAAGGAGGTTGTCCTCCAGCTGGTTTCCAGACCTGTTTGAGCTGCCCATTTTCAACACCAGAGTACTTCAGAATCGTGTTGGTGACATGACAGAGGGTTCATTCAGTTCTTCCTCAACAGTCTTTGGTTATGGTTCGAATGTAGATTTTTATGAACCACATTGACGCTCTAAAACCGGGTGACGGTTCTCCCGATGTTGCTGCTATCACAATCAAAGCAAAATGTCCTGGTTTCAGCTCCACTAGTCCTGGTTCTAAATTTACTAGTCCTGGAGTCAGATCTGATAGTCCTGGTTTCAGCCCTATTAACCCTGAATCTGGCTCTAATAGTGTTGGTTCCAGCTCTGCTAGTCCTGGTTCCAGTTGTACTAGACCTGGTTTCAATTTCACTAGCCTGGTTTAAATTCTACTTGTCCTGGTTTCAGTTGTACTAATCCTGGTTTGAGCTCCATTTTTCAGAGATAACAGATAGATGACGCACCAAGAAACAGATTAGATATGAAGAGTCTTCATCCTGATTTATGGAGGTGAATTTCATCGGCCATAAAAAAAGTGTCTGGTCCCAGAAAAAGTTCCATTTGTCTCTGACGTGTCCTCCAGGTGATGGACTGGCAGTCCAAGGGGCTTTTCAGCTATTTACTTTTAGAAAATGCCCAAAAGAACATATATCTGTTTCTTTCAAAACTCCAAAACAGAGGAAAGATAAATATGAAGTATTGGCAGCAACACCAAAGAGTAACCGGGTGAAGAGAGCAACATCCAGCGAGGAGAGCTTGTGTGGATTTTCAAGTCAGAGATCATAGACTATGTCAAGTTTCCAGTCCACACTTTCCGAGATTGTTACCACGAAATGTCACCATGACAACCACAGACCGGCTTCACCAGCACAGTGTAAGCGGGTCTGAACTCTGAACGTTGAAGAAAAGCAACACTAGACTAATTTCTGATTTTATCTGGGCGGGTAAACATGCACGCATACATAAAGAGTTCCTTGAGAGACCTAATTTTCAGCTGTACTACTGGGCGTCAAACTTAACCAACATGTCCTTCTGGCTTTTATCTTCTGACAGTGCAAACAGTCCAGCATGGGTTAATATTGAGGCTTTCCTTTGTCATCCGGACTCCCTCTCTGCTTTCTTAGGGGCATCACTTCCTCTTCCAGTTTCAATCCCCAAACATAATGTGGTTGTTGGCTCTCTTTGACAATTCTGAAACAATTTAAACTCTCCTTTGGCCTAAAAATCATCTCTCTTTTCGTCGCTCTCATGCAACCCCTTATTCCCCCCTTGCCTCTCCTTTGCTTTTAAAATCTGGCATGACAAGGGCATCCAAAAACTGGAGCAACTGTACATAGATGGTGTGTTTGCTAGTTTTACACAACTTGAGGGTGAGGGACTTTGGAAGAAGATCCCAGATTTTCCCCTCGCTGCCGTCTAAAACTCTTATGGACCATATTATTAACATGCCAAACTGTCAAAGGGGGAGGCTGGCCAAAGTTTATGAATACATAATTTCAATTAACATGCCCTCTAGTATAAAACAGCGCTGGGAGGAGGAGCTTGGTTTTGACATCACGGATGACATTTGGGATGCAGCCTTAGATGGTGTACATTCCTCATCCCTATGTGCACGCAACAGTCTCATCCAGTTCAAAGCGTTGCACTGCGTACATTATTGTAAAACTGCCCTATCAAAAATTTACCCAGACATCGACCCCCTGTGTGACAGATGCAAAATCCTTCCTGCTACTTTATACCACATGGGGTTGCCCTGAACTAAATCGGTTCTGGTCCTCCTTTTTAATTTATTTTCTAAAGTATTTAACAAAACTGTTACTTCCTGTCCCATTCTGGTCTTTTTTGGGTTACTTCAGGAAACATATCTTTGACATCTTGTCAGCGCAAGGCTTTGGCATTTTCCTCCCCACTGGTCCGGCGGTTGATTTCGTTAAATTGGAAAAATTCTGCCCCACCCACCCACACGCACCTCATCAGGAGTATCATGTCTAATAGTCCGGTAGTCAAAGGCTGATTTTTGGCTGAACCCGGTTTCGTCGGTAAAAGTTTTTTTCTCAACTGATTCTTGTAGCTTGGGGTCATCTATTTAGAATTCCAGAGGGTGCCCAGTGATATCCCTTGAGCATTTTTTGTTATTAACCCCTTAATGACCGAAACACTAAAAATCCACCCAAAATAGACTTTTATGGCATTTCATGCAAAAATCTTGATCTAAATTAATCAATTTTGATTAATCTTGATCTAAATTAATCAATATCCACTTTTTCAATCAAAAGTGGATATGTACAGTGTTATGCATGTTTAAATATTAACCACTTCATGCACCAAACACCAACATCCTGGTGAGATATTGGGACATTATGAAAATGTATGTACAGAAATCAAATCAAATGCATAAGATATGCTTTCTACAAAGTGGATTGGGGGAACTGGCCTTCAGGCCTTCCATCTTGAGCAACTTGTACACAAAAAAATCCACAGAACATTCCCCCAAAAATATGGTTTAAGAGATTTCATGCAAAAAATATTCAAATCAAAACCATAAAATGTACTTATTCAAACATGCGTGATTGCCTACAGTGTGTGGGGGTGTCTAGGGTGTCTAGCCCCCCCCCCCCCAAAAAAAAAAAAAAAAACTCAGGTGGTCACTGCAGGCAGGGTACTGCAGGTATTTTCCGTCCATTCTGTCATCAGCATACAACTAGTATTTGCCAAACAGGACTCCACATCCTATTCACATGGTAACTGGAGCTGTCAACAGATTTAGCAGCAAGCTAACAACAAGAGTGATTGTGGATGCAAGAGTGTTCTAGAATGGCAAACATTTGGTAAGTATTCCCTCTTTCTGACCTCACACATTTTGTAACCATTACATTTAATGTAAATTGCCTTCAGCCTTACAACTATGTTAAAACAATAAACTCCACAAAAATAGACGCCCATGAGTACTAGTATATTATGATGGGAGTCTATTTTTCAGGATAATGTAGCTAGCAGGTGTATGATAGCTACACACCTGCTTAGCAAGGTATGCTAGCTAAGTTAGATATCTGCTCTGGTATCACAATGGTAAACTAAAAATTTGTAGACCAACTATACAGTAGCTGTGTTATGAAGACAAATACTCTTCTGATTCCAATATAGACTGCTGCAACACCATCAAGCTAAATTCTCAACCAACTCAGTGGCAGCTCAAGAAGGTATGTGCCAGACAGCTACATTACACCCGTACCAACTTCTATGTTCACCGAGATTGGAATGCGGATTTGTAAAGCCAAGTCGACACTGAAGAAGTCACTCCAAGTGGAAATCTCCAGGAGGAATGCTGGTGATGCAAATGTTACTGTCATTGATGGATTAGCCCTTCTGTGGACCATCCACTGGCCAGCTAATGGCACCATAGCTGATTTCATCAGAAATGTCAAAACACGTTTGACTTCATATCTGGCATACAGTGATGTCTACCTCATCTTTGACAGGTACTATGATTTCAGTACAAAGTCAGTCACCAGAGATGTCAGGGAGACAGGGGTCAGCAAGAAGCACCATCTTCTCCTGTCAACAAAGCTCCCAGTCCGGAAGGTTGTGTTATCCTCTTGTGAAAACAAAAAACAACTCAATCGACTGATTTGTGAGGACCTAGTCCATGACAGACTCTTCCACTTACAGAGCACAAGCTTACACAAGTTGGTGGTGACAGGGGAGGACCCATGCCCCATTGAGATCACAATGGAAGAGAGAAGGGTCCGACATGATCTAGAGAACCATCAGGAAGAAGCTGACACAATCATTGTTCATCAAGTCCTGCTGTGTGCTGGAGAAGCTCGTCAAATATCAGTGGTTTCAGATGACACAGATGTATTTGTGCTACTCCTCCACCATTATCAGCAGGCAGGACTAGATGTATCCATCACAATGGAATCCCTGAGTCAGGAAAGGGCAATAGTGGATCAAATCAACACTGGCCAAGCATCCACAAGTTGTCAAACACATCTTACCAGCCCATGCCTTATCAGGTTGTGACACAGTAGCATGTTACTATGGGCTGGGAAAAGGCACTGTGGTCAAAGTCCTGAAAGCTGGGTACAAATTATCGGCTATCGGAAACATGGATGCACCATTCCAAAAAGTCATCAACCAAGCCACTGCCTTCATATCAGCCTGTTATGGCATACAGAAAAGCAGTGACATGTCACACACTCGGCTGCTGGCTTGGGGAAAAAAGAATGGGAAAGGACATACATCTGCTCCAAACTTAGCTGCACTACCACCAACTAAGGAAGCATTCTTAGAGAATGTCAAGAGGGCCCACCTTCAAGCAGCTTTGTGGCGAAATGTTGTTGGGCGGACTCCACCGCCATGGGACCCAGAGAACTTTGGTTGGGATAAAGACATCCCTAACAGGTCACTGAACCCAACCACTCTGCCTGCGCATTCCAAACCTGCCCCAGACTACATTCTGGACATGATTAAGTGTGGCAGCAAGAGTGACCGTCCATGCAACTCCAAGAAGTGCAGCTGTAGGGCACATGGTTTGCCCTGCATGATGGCATGTCATTGCTTTAGTGTAGGATGCTCTAGATAGGCATACATGTATTCACACTTGCCAAGCATAGATGGGATTTAAACAGGGTTTATTTTGAAAATAAATTCCTTTAAACTTGTTTATTGTCTTTGATTCTTATTCTGAGGTCACAGGCAAATTTGTACAGTTGATTTAGGACAATCACAGAGCATATACTGTACATGACTTCCACATTAACATAAACATTAAAACATAAATATATATAGAAAGCTAATTTGAAGCGTTTGAATTGATTATTGTGCACAAAATGTCATAACTCACATTTTATGGGATTTTGGTGTTTCAGGTGTGAAGGGGTTAAAATCTAAAATGGTCTAATGTGAAATCACATATACTGTACATATCCACCATCATGGATAAACACTGTAAAATCAAATTTAATGAATTTAGATCAAGCTTTTTACATGAAATGCCATAAAAGTCTATTTTGGGTGGATTTTTAGTGTTTCAGTCATTAAGGGGTTAATAACAAAAAATGCTCAAGGGATATCACTGGGCACCCTCTGGAATTCTTAATAGATGACCCCAAGCTACAAGAATCAGTTGAGAAAAAAACTTTTACCGACGAAACCGGGTTCACCCCCTCGGCTCCCGGACTATAATCTCAAATAAGAAAAAATCCCCTATACTGTGTGGCAGGGTGGAGGAGCCACTCAGGGGATTGGACACAGGTGTGTCCAATCAACCTCTCCACCCTGCCTGCCTTCTTAAGGAGCAGCTGCACTTCAGAGAGGGCCTCTGCTGGGAGAAGGTGCTGCTGCTGGAGAAGGTTCTGCTGCGCACGTGTGTCTTGGGTGAAAAAGGGTGAAAATAAAAGAGATTCTGCACTGAAACCCCGTGTCCTCTCTGTCCTTTCGGTCGGGCCCTGTAGCACTCGCCCTGCTACATACTGTTAATAGCACTGTTCAGATCTTACATGGGACGTGGGATGGCTTTGTTGCCTTTTTAATTTAATTTAATTTTGTTATTGTTGTTTGTTTTAATTTTATTTAGTCTTTCATATATTTCTTTTACATGGTTATTGTATTTAGCCTACATTGTTCTGCATTGTATGATTTGATTCTGTATGATCTTGGCATTGTTTTAACATTGATATTTATGTATTTAATTATTTTATTTAGTTACTTTTTAAGTGTTGAAGTGAATCTCCTGTGCCCTGACATCCACTGTTGTAATGCATCCAAGGAAAATTCAATGAAAAGAATTGAAAAGAAAAGAGAAGCAACACTAAAAGGCAGCCAAGTTATAAGGGTTAACCCTAACCCGGTGCTAGTGAACTGATGTGAGTTAGTAAAGAGTTTTCAGGTGATTGAAGATGGCAATGACAGATAAAATCAGGTAAAAGAGGCATCATGAAAGTCATGTGACAGTAATCAGGTGGAAAGATCAGAATTGCAGGAGGAGCAGCAGAACTGGAAATACAGGAAAACTTCCACGTCAGATGGTTGAGTGAATCAGAAGGTTTGTCAGAGCGACAGAAGAGCTGCAGCAGAGACTAAACCTGTCTGATTCTGGGTTTCTGAGTAAATTCAGAATTCAGAGTTTGTTCTCAACAACTCAGCAGAGTCTGGAGACACTGGTGAGTACAGAAGAAAACATTTACTGTGTTTCTGTCAGCGGGACGACAAAACTTCAACTCTGTTTACTAAATGTTATTCTGGAAAACTCAATCTGACTCTGGTAAAAGAACAGGAAAGTTTAGAGGAAAATGATTCACATGAAATAGTTCATTATTCTGGAGTCGCAACATTAATAATCTAATAATCTAAATTTGTGTTGATGAAACGTTCCTCCTTGTCGTGTCCAGAATCTATTGCAGGTAAGCTCACACTGAAAGAAGGAGAAAATCTGGGAAAAGTCAGCATAAAATCAAAAAAAAAAGCAAATCAAGCAGAGAGCAAGCAGAGGAAGTGTCTGCACTGTAAACCAGCAGGAATGAGGACGAATATAGTTTTATTGTCCGTATCGCCCAGTTCTGATCTGAACTTTGAACAAGTTCCTGTTAATTTTTGATAAACAACATTGTAAAGGTGAATGTTTTTTTTTGTTTTTTTTTATCAGTCTTTTCATTAAAGGTTTTGCATATCACACAAAAAAAGACAAAACAAGTAGAACACGAAACCCACTACCCACCCCAGCCCACCAGACCTAAACCTCTCAAGAGTAGGTGTTTCTTGAGGAGAAACAATTAGACAGTGCAAAAGTATACAGATACATGCAAAATGAGATAAATAATGCTATTATATAATGATAATGATATAATGATAAATAATGATATTATGAGGTTAAATTCTTCGATTCCATATTGTTAACAAATGTCATGAAAGGCTGCAAAATTGCGTCGAACTTCGAGAGAGATCCTTGAAGAGAATATCTTATCTTCGCTAACTTGAGATGTTGCATTACCTCCTTGATCCACTGGGAATGTGTAGGGGGGAGAGGATCTATCCACTTGAAGAGTACAAGTCGCCTGGCCAACAAAGTGCAAAAAGCCAGCATGTTGCACCCATAACTGTCCAGGTGCACATTATCTGGTGTAACACCAAAAATGGCAATGAAAGGCTTAGAAAAGGTATCAAAAATAGACTTCCAGAATGTATATAAACTTGGACATGTCCAGAACATGTGAAACAGGCTAGCGGGGGCTTGCTTACCGTATTTTCACGACCATTCGGCGCACTGTGTGAAAAGGCGCACCCTCAGTTTTGTGTGTCATTTTTGGATTTTAAACACACATACGGCGCACCGACCCAAAAGGCGCTGTCTACACAGACGGAGCTGCACACATGCGCGCCGCAAAACACACACGCGCTGCAGAACACACACACACAAGTGTGCTTATTTAAAAATAGAGCCGGAGCAAAACTTAGTTTGATATTTTATTTCACTTTTCACATCAATCAAACCGTTCAAAGTCTTCATCTTCTGTTTCCGCATTAAAGAATTAAAAAAAAAACACAGGGTCGCCGCACATAAACCTGTCTCAGCCACTCGATCATCTCTTCATCCATCCAGCCCTTTTCATTTGCCTTTATAATGACTCCGGCTGGAAAAGTCTCTTTAGGCAAAGATTTACCGGGATGTGGAACGTGAGCGGCACCTCGTCCATGTCGGTGAAGTGTCGGCTGCAGAATGAGCGGAAGCTCTCCATCTTTTCCATATAATCCGCCGGGCGCTGCTGCTGCGCTGGCACCGTTTCATGAAGCGAAAGCACCAAGACGGACCTCCATGAAAATGTTCAATTTTCATTTCTTCCGCCAGCGCTACTGCTTTCAGTCGGACTCAGCCGCAACTCACGGGTGCTTCACACGCCCCCTTCTCCCTTTACCGTTCTCATGGCGGCTCCGCCTCACATTACCGTAAAGGTAATAGATACGGCGCACCGTTTCATTGGGCACGCGGCACATTTTAGAAAAAAAAAAAAAATTTATGTGCGCCTTATGGTCGCGAAAATACGGTACATCTATCACATGTAGGGTCCAGCTCTGGTATAATTTTGGACAGCCTAACCTTTGACCAATGGAGTCGGTGTATTATCTTAAATTGTACGACAGTATGCCGTTGACAAATGGATGATGAATAGATCCTTCTAATAATCTTCTGCCAAACTGCACCTGGAATTTCTTCACTTAGATCCTCTTCCCATTTACTCTTAAGGTTATCCAAAGCTGTCATGTTATGGTTTTTTATTTTTTATTTCACCTTTATTTATCCAGATAAAAAATACCTCTTTTCCAAGGGTGACCTGGCCAAGGAAGGCAGCAGCACACGTCCACACACAAATAACAGCAATAACATAATAAACATTAAAATGAGAGTGCAACCTGAGTGCAAACAGCGAATAAAGTGCAATAGTGGTGACTTCAATAATATGTAAAAACAACTTCAGAAATAATTTTAAAATTTAAGAACACGGGCACATGTAGTTTAAAAACACAGGCACTGCTGAAAGGATTCCCGTTGTCGTTTTTTCAGAAGTGAGTGAAAGGCTTCAAAAGAAACAAGTTCAGGCATTTTCAGTTCATTTTGTAAGGTATTCCACGCAGACGGTGCAGAGAAACTACAAGCTTTTTTTCCCGAGTTAGTCCGAACACGAGGAACAGCCAGGTGCAAAGTGTCATTCGACCTTAAAGCCTAACTGCTTTTAGTTCTCTGAAGAAATTAACATAAATAAACAGGAACCAAGCCAAGAAGAGCCTTATAAGTCAGAGTCATCCAGTGTGTAAAACGTCTAACATTCAGAGAAGACAAGCCAGCTTTAGAATACAGTTCACAGTGGTGAGTGAGATGCTACAACCAGTTATGAATCGAAGAGCACAGTGGTAGACAGGAGTCAAGGACTGTAGACAGCTGGCTGACGCACACATATACACAACATCGCCGTAATCCAGAACAGGCAGAAAAGTAGCCAAAATCAGAAACTTTCATGCTTTGAGGGAAAAACATGCCTTGTTTCTGTAATAAAAACCGAGTTTCACCCTTAGTTTAGAGACCAAATTTTTTATGTGTGCTTTAAATGTAAGCTCCCCATCAATAGTTAATCCCAGGTATTTGTAGCTAGAGACCAGCTCAAGAGCTTTACCATGGACAGTTTTAATTGATGGGGTATTCTCCGGGAGAACTGATGAATTTGAAAAAAACATGACTTTGGATTTTTCATCATTTAAAACCAGTTTCAGTTTCTCCCAACGAGACTGCACTTCATCAAAGGCAGACTGTAAAAATTCAAAAGCTTGTGCAATTAAGGGTGAGCAGCAGTATATTACACAATCATCTGCATAAAAGTGATATGAGGCATTTGACAAGTTTCCACACAGCTCATTTATGTAAATTGTGAACAGAATGGGCCCTAACACTGAGCCTTGAGGAACACCTTTTTTGACCTTGAGAAAGTTAGAGCTAGCCCCACCCAGCTGAACACATTGCATTCTACATGCCAAGTAATCTGCAAACCAAGTGGTGGCTTGTTTGGAGATTCCAATCTTAAGGAGAATTTTTAACAAGAGGCTGTGGTCCAGTGTCAAAAACCTTGGACAGGTCAATGAACAGGGCAGCACAACACTTTTTGGTATCCAATGCCTCAAACACATCATTAAGAACTTTTAGGGCAGCAGTAACAGTACTGTGCTGCTTCCTAAAACCTGACTGATAAGGGTTTAAAATGTTGTTTGAGTCTAAAAATTCCTTAAGTTGCTCACAGTTTTTCAAATATTTTTGCCAAAATGCATAATTTTGAAATTGGCCTGTAGTTATTCACAACAGTGGGTTCGCCTCCTTTTAGCAATGGGAGGATGAATACAGATTTCCACAGCTAAGGGAGTTTGTTTGTGCTGAGGCTTAAATTAAAAATACTGCTTAGAGGCTCAGCAATTAAGTCAGCAGCCAGTTTTAAGAAAAATGGGTCCAAATCATCGGGACCGGCTGATTTTTTGGAGTCCAACTTCTTTAACGCACTACAAACTTCAGAAGTAGACACAGGTACAAAATGAAAAGAAGAATCAACCAAGGGACTGCTTTCAACTACTGGTTCGTCTTGTGTGGGTGACTTTTTGGAAACATGATTTAATGATTCGAACAAGTGCCCTGCTGTGATAAAATGTTCATTAAAATAGTTTAGTATGGCGCCTTTGTCGGTCAGATTTGAAGGATGTTTGACCAAAAAATTTGGCAGTTCACTAGAGGACGTAGTACCAGAAACAGATCTCACAACATTCCAGAACTTCTTGGGATCATTTAGATTTTTGGTGGTTTCACTTATGAAATTATTAATTAGGGAGGTACATTTATTGCGGAGCTCTCGAAAAGTAATCCTATCAGCCTCTTTTTTTGTTTTTCGTGCTTTGGCCCAGGCATGATCTCTCTCTTTTAGGAGGTTTCCAATTTCAGTGGAAAACCAGGGATTATTTCGGCCCTTTATCCTAAACTTACGTAAGCAAGCATGTTTATTGATTATTTTCAAGAATTCAGTGTGAAAGAAATTCCAGGCCAACTCAACATCATCAAAAAGGGAAACTCGATTCCACTCAAAATTGGCCAAATCATGCAGAAAGGCCTGCTCGTGGAAGTGTTTAAAATATCTTTTGAGTAAAATTCGTGGTTTAGTTTTTTGAGTTTGGCATTTTTGACCACTGCAATAGCACAGTGGTCACTCAGATCATTCCCGAAGACACCTACATCAGTATACTTGTGAGGGGTGTTTGTGATTATAAGATCGAGAAGTCTTGATCTTAAAGGAAATTTAATATTGGGCCGAGTTGGGCTGTCAATTAATTGACTTAGATTTAGTGAGTCCCGGATGGATTTTAGGCCGTCAGAGGCTGATGATAACCAATCCAGGTTTAGATCCCCCACTAAGACAAACTCATTTGAGTTTAACCCTGTGACATGGTGGTTCAGAGAGGTTAGGGCCTCTGTGCAAGCTGAGGGGGGCCTATAACAGCCCATAACTGTGAGGGACTGTCCCTGATGAAATTCCAGTTTCGATGCCAGAAATTCAAACTGTTTGCTAATAGATACTGTAGAAAGGAGAGTTGCATGAAACTTGTTTTTTACATATATGGCTACGCCTCCACCTTTCCGGGGACGATCGCAGCGGAAAACATTGTAACCATGGATAGAGATATCATGATCTGATACTGATTTACTCAGCCAAGTTTCAGACAACACCAGGATATCGGTTTCTGTTTTCTGCACCCAGATTTTAACTAAGTCAATTTTTGGAAGCAGGCTCCTGACATTTAGATGCAAAATACCAAGACCTGATCTCACTCTAAAATCCTTAGGAGTACTAATATCCCTCATAGGAGGGCCTGGGTTAGGCTGAACATTGCCTGATAATAAAAGAAGAAGAAGGATAAAACATTTTCGTTTCACATTAGAAACTGACTTCTTGTCGTCAAGATTTGGATTTACCAGGTAGATGAGTGACTTTTCTGAGTATACAAAACTGCTCTGCAGTACATATACACACAGCAAGCGAAGGTTTACAATGTTCACTCTTGATGGGCAGCAAGACAATAGTGGATGTAGGACCAATTCGTCAACAACCAACGGCCAGGTGCAGGTCCCTGACCTGGAAGGACCCCGAGATAGACAGGGGGCGTGGTCATGCACCCCACCACCACAGTCCGACACCACGGTTTCCCGGGGAACAAACAAGAATACAAGGAACAGTGTAAGAAGAAGAAACTTCATAGTTGCTGTCTCTGGAAACCTCGGCAGAGAAGAACCGACAGTCTTGGGACTTTTAGAATGGAGATAACTGTTTTGTTCCGGTCAGCGGCCCTGACAGCGCTTCAACACCTCGCGGGTACCTACTAATTTGGGCTCCGGTGGCTATCTGCTAACCACTCATGCAGCTCGCAGGTAGGACCACCAGCGGCCCGCAGGACCCGACAGTTCAGCAGGGCTCGGCCCGAAGAGGAGGATGTAGCTGCAAGCGGGTGTCATACACCGGCCGTCAGGCTCCTCAATTGCTGACGGGCTGGTTTTTAAATGATTACCTGTCTGTCGGTAAACAACAGCTTACGATCTCAGGAAGATCCGGTCCAGCATCCAGCGCCGACAGGGACCAAGAACCGGGACCCAGCAGACGAGACGCCGGAGGCGTCAAGGGTCAGCAGCAGCAGCTCCAGCAATCCACAGCCCGCAGCCCGCAGTGGTGACCTCCCGAAGAATGAGGAGGCAGAAGCCCCTGGGGTTGGGGGTCAGGGGCAGCGCAGATCAATGGTGATTGGGAAGATGATAGATCTTACCTATAGCCTGTTTTAAATTTGTCCTAAATTTGAAAATAGTATCTATCAAGGAATCGGGAGGATATAGAAGACACAGTCAGAGTGTGAAGTTATAAAATTGCGTAGTTGGAAATATCTAAAGGAGTGGGACCAGGGGATACCAAAACGGTTTACCAACTGAACAAAAGATGAAAAATTGTTGTCTATATATAGGTCTCGCAGTGATTTAATTCCCTTCTTACGCCATATACCAAAGGCCCCATCTAACATTGAGGGAATAAACATGTGGTTTTTGACTATCGGGGCAGAGAAGGAGAGATTATGGAGAGCAAATGATCTCCTGAACTGGTTCCAAATTCTTATTGACTGTGCAAACAATGAGGTTAGCGGTAAAGTGGAAAATGGGCTTTTCTAGTGGGAGTTCGTAGCACAGTAGGGCTGATAAGGAGGCATGACTACAGGACATGTTTTCCAGAACGAGCCATTTAGGGGCGTCAGAATCTCCTGTGCCGCTCATCCAATACATCAGGGCCCTAATGTTGGCTGCCCAGTAGTAATATAGAAGGTTCGGGAGTGCCATACCACCTTGGAGACGGGGCCTCTGCAATATGGATTTTCTAATACGTTGGGGGGTTTTTTGTTCCAGATGAACGATGATATGAGGTTATCTACGGAACTAAAGAAGAATTTGGTCAGGAAAACAGGAAGACATTGAAATAAATAAAGGAACCTAGGTAATACATTCATTTTAATAGTATTAATCCTCCCGCTCAAGGAGAGGGACAGCAAATCCCAGCGCTTAATATCTATCAGGGGCAGAAAGTTGGCTTTGTAGAGGTCTTTGTGGTTACATGTAGCCCAGATACCCAGATATTTGAATTTATTCATGTTAACTTTAAAGGGGTTGAATTAAAGGACATGTTCTTGGCAGCTGCGTTAATTGGTATCAGCTCGCTTTTTTGAAGATTTGTTTTATAGCCAGATATTTTGCCAAACCTCTTCAGTGTGTCTAATAATCCAGGAAGGCTTGACAAGGGATCCGACATGTACTATAATAAGTCATCAGCATAAAGCGACACTTTACATTCCTGACCTCCTCGACTGATTCCCTTAATATTAACATTTTGCCGTAAAGCCAGTGCTAGCGGTTCGATAGCAACCGCAAACAGGAGCGGAGACAACGGGCACCCTTGTCTCGTGCCCCTTTGCAAAAGGTGAATGAACAACGAGCTGAAGCCGAAGCTTCACTCCGTCTTATTCATCACATCAACTCTGCTGTTTGACACGTAAATCAGAGGAAGGAACCAGATCAGAGGGAGGAAGGAGGAAAGTTCAAGTGTGACGGAGCAGAAATCCAGTCCAGAAGATTCCTGTTCGTCTCTGAAAGAAGATCCAAGCGAGTCCATCGGGTTTTCCTCCAGAACACAGCAGAGTCTCTGAAACACTGGTGAGTACAGAATGAATGAATAAGCTTTATTGTCGCTGGGCTGGCATCCCAGCACAGAGAAATTGCAACCAGTACAACCTATGAAGACAACAAACAAAACAAATAACAACAAGAGACATGAGTCAACTGGTGAGATCAGGGGTCCGTTTCACAAAGGAGGTTTAGTGAAAACTCTGAGTCTGTTAACCCTGAAATGAGGGAAACTCTGAGTTTTCCGTTTCACAAAGGGAGGTAACTCAAACCAGAGAGAGAGGGGTAACTCTAGCCTGTTTCACAAAGAGAGGTAACTTAAGCTCTCGGTCAGTTACCGTAGTAACAGACGCTCTGAACCTAACCTGGTCGCTAGCAGGTTTTCTTCAATAAACCCTGAGTTTCTCTCTGTCTCCTCCCTCAGTGGCGTCAATTCAGCCAATGGGCCTTTACGCAATATGCATCCGTTTTCTGCACCACGGACAGCAAGCGGCAGAGTTAGAGAGCAGAAAAAGCGTATCTGACAAACACAATTTAACCCATTGGGTTCACTTTATTCACTATGTCAGTGCAACAATATCACAGGGACAAGTAAAATATTTCCCTTAAACAGATTTATAAGAGGGTAGGGTGATTTGATATCTTACCTTAAGATGAACTTGCATAATTAATCCATCAGTGGCTAACAGCCTCGTTAATATCTTCTGCTGCTGGGGCAACATTGGACCCATCACTTGCCTTCTTTCTTTTTTTTTTAAATTGCGTGGTTGTCTGCTTCCTTTTAATTTTTGTAAGTTAGTAACACTGCAGAGTGCGCTAAAAACGAGATTGATAGCGACGACTGTCGTCAGGGACGCTGGGATATCACATTTCGAGATATGAGGGGGGTACAAGTGTTGGGAAAGATAATACCTAGTGAAATCGATCATGTTGTTCTGATATGCATTTGTAGTTATTTTATATGTATTAAGTAATAGAATAAATCAATACAAATAGACAGAGTAATTCCATAAATTTATTTATTTTTTTTTATTTAATTTTCCCCTGAAGCCGAGGTGTGGCGGCTGCTCCTGATCTAAATGACAATAAGATTTCATTCAATACCATTCCACCACTGTTTTCATCTGTAATATTATAAGACAGTTTGCTTAAATGTTAAATGCATTCAAACTTACACATTGACTCGGGCAGCAACTTTCGCCAATTGTCTTTCCTTTGCTGCTGCAGCTGTGTTTTTTTTTTTCCCGAAATATGCCCTCATACTCGCCATACGCACATATTAACACTTCTAACTCCAGTGGCGTGAAGTATCAAATCAAATCAAACTTTATTTATAGAGCACTTTTCCTACAAATAATGCAATACAAAGTGCTTAACATAAAACAAATAAACATAAAACGTATTAATGCCCCCCTCCCCGCACACACACAGACAGACACAAGCACACCACAATTCACCCAAGTTACACACACAGACACACGGTGCAGACATGGCTGAGCACAGAGGATCCAGGTGAGGAAACGGTAACAGGGAGCCGTCCACACCAGGAGCTCTCATAGCCCGCAGCTACAAGGGGACCCACAGAGACCATCCCGGCCCGGACGGATAGAGGAGTCACCACCACAGCGGTGAAGCCGTGGTGCAGAGCTCCACAACCATCCAGGCCAGAACCACCCCCAGGACGACCCCCCTGCAGGCCAGAGTCACTCCCAGCATGGAAGCTCCCCATGAGGAAACACTGGAGATAAAAGCTACAAGAAAGCAGGATAAGATACAGTAAAAGAGTTTAAAAAAGTATAACATAACATAAAATCCTAAAAGTATGTCTAGAAAGCAAGACATTAAAAACTAAAACTAGGGGGGCACGGTGGCGCAGCTGGTAGTGCAGCGGTCTCACAGCAAGAAGGTCCTGGGTTCGATTCCCGCCGGGGGACGCTGTGGGTGCTGAAGTGCGTGTTAGTTCCCCCATGACTTCAGTGCCCACACCATGGGTGGGGTTGGCGAAAGGATCTTTCTGTGTGGAGTTTGTATGTTCTCCCCGTGTTCCCCTGGGTAGCTAATGGGAGCTACCCTCACAAAAACATGCACACAGTCCTGGGCTATACATGCCCCCTCTGGCCAACCGGGGCGCCAGATGGGGTGGGGAGGATCCGGCCGGAATAACGTGATCCTTCCACGCGCTACGTTCGGCCGGAGAAGCCCCACCCTGTCTGGTGAAAAGATGCGGCCTGCTCACTCCTCAGGTTAAGGAGGAGACCTGAGCTCAGTGCAGGGCCCTCCCGGGGTTGGTAGAGGGTGGCAATGCCCAGGACTGTCAGTAGGTAGGAGCACGGGGTGGTGAAAAAAAAAACGGGATAAAAAAAAAAAAAAAAAAGGATAAACTAAATATAAAACAGAGTAGTAAGATCCAATAAAAATAAGGGTGAGCATAGGAAATTTAAAAGAGTTAAATGAGTCAGTTAAAAGCCTGATTAAAGAGATGGGTCTTGAGCCTCTTTTTAAAAACATCAACAGTCTCTGCGGCCCTGAGGTTCTCCGGGAGGCTGTTCCACAATCGGGGACCATAAAAACTGAATGCCGCCTCCCCGTGTGTCCTGGTTCTAACTTTTGGTATGGTTAAAAGGCCAGCACCGGAGGACCTCAGGGTCCGTGAGGGTCGATAGGGTAAAAGTAGTGCAGACAAATAAGAAGGCCCAAGACCATTAAGACACTTAAAAACTAGTAAAAGAACCTTAAAATCGATCCTGAAGTGCACGGGGAGCCAATGCAGCAATTTTAAAACAGGTGTAATGTGCTCCCGCCCTCTGGTCCTCATCAGCACGGGTGCAGCTGAATTCTGTAATAATTGTAGGTTGTACATGTTCTTTTTGGGAAGACCATAACACAATAATCTAAACGACATGAGATAAAAGCATGCATCAGCACCTCCATACTAGCCTGAGAGAGAAACGGGCGGACTCTGGCTATGTTCTTATGTGGATGTATGTGGATCTTCAGATGCAAACTAATGTTTCCTCAAAGGAATTTTGTAAATTGAAAGGTTAAATAAAGTTAAAAAAAAAAACAGAAAAAGTATGTGGATCTTTTGTTGTCGCCGGTTGCCATGGTGAATCATTGTATCAGGGTTCCATTGATGATGGCTTTTTATAGTTGTGGTGCACGCGCTTAAAGGTATAGTCTTTGATTTTAGAGAGCTAGCAAGATTTGACAGTGGCACGTCCTCTAAGCACCACCCCCTCCTCCCCCTCCCGGCAGTGCTCCGTCCAAAGCCACGCCCCCACAAACTTTGGGGAACGCACGTTTGGAGTCGAGTTTTCCAGGACATTTTGGACAGCACATTTTCAACAAAACTACCCCATGTCTCATTCACCTGTAAGCGAGGCCGATTTTAGGGGGGGACACGGGTGGGCTGTGCCACCCAAACGTGCGTCCTGCCCACCCAATCAAAGTTATGGGGATCCTATTTTTTTATAATTTTATTTTTTTATAAATATAAAAAAATATCACAGAACATCTGTACCGTTTCTGATTGGGTGGGCACTGCATCATTTTTAGACACAACAATGAACGCATACCGCAAAAGTTGTGTCTCCGCGGAGGGACCCGGCGTCCCAGCAAAATGAGCACAGCAGAGAAGTGTTCAGAACAGCACACACTTAAAATGAAGGCATCTGATTGGTTCTTTCCCCCCTGCCAATCCTCTGGTGCTCTGGCCAATCCGTGCCATTCGGTGCGCAAAAAACAGATTGGTCAGAGTTTTTACAGGGTTAAAGCTGTCAGAGTGGTCAGACTTTTTTCTTTCCTTTTTCTGAACACTTATTTACTGGCTACTCTCAGGATGGAAGGACCATTTCACCCAGTATAACAATAAATGTTTTTGAATATGATCACATACTATACCTTTAACTCCAGGTGAAACTACTTAGAGTTGAGTAAATTAACTCTAAACCGCTGTTCTGGAACCGAAAACTCCGAGTTTCCGATCTCAGAGTAGATTAACTAAGAGTTCAGGATTAGACTCAAAGTTTGTTGAACCTGCTATGTGAAACGGATCCCAGATCAGTTGAGAAAGGATGACACTGGGATGGGGGAGGGAAAAAAAGGCATATTCACACTCTGTATAAATACACAGTGTGAAAGTGCAAAAAAACACCTCAGCACAGAAAGCAACATAACAAATTTAACATCATTGTTGTGGCACACGGTGCGGGCTGTTCAGTTATCAGGAGGTTATTAATAATTTTCTTCAACAATTATTAATAATGAATAAAGTAGAATATCAAATTGAATTAAAGCTGCAAGCAGCGATGAACGGGCCCTCGCACTCACGGCCACCGCCCCCCATAAGCATATCAGAAATGACACCACCCAAGACTTCCTGTGTCAAACCATTCAAAAGTTATAGCAGAAAAAAGGGACAACCAATCAGAAGAATGGGCGGGGCTAGTTCAGGCCAATGAAGGTCAAGGACTCCATACAGAATCTGATGACACCACCCAAGACTTCCTGTGTCAAACCATTCCAAAGTTATAGCAGAAAATCGGGACAACCAATCAGAAGAAGGGGCGGGGCTAATTAAGGCCAACGAAGCTTAAGGACTCATTACAGAGTCCCATGACACCACCCACGACTTCCTATGTCAAACCATTAAAAAGTTATAGCAGAAAAAAGGGACAACCAATCAGAAGAAGGGGCGGGGCTAATTAAGGCGAACGAAGCTCAAGGACTCCATAACGAATCTGATGACACCATCCACGACTCTCTATGTCAAACCATTCAAAAGTTATGGCAGATAAAAGTATTCTACGGGGCGCTGTTGAGCCGTTAGGCCACTCCCATTAATGCAAACCATGAAATATCAAATTTATCGCCAAGTCTGGCTTCCTAGCAAAATTTGGTGACTTTTGGAGAACTATCAAATATGGACCAATCACATGAAGGGGGGGCGTGCCTTTTGGCGTCTAGCGTCGCCACGGTAACACTTTTGAAAGAGAAAAGTAATGCGTGTAGTTGCAGGATGGAGACGCACATTTTGATGTATAACACACCTGGGTGCACGTTACGGTTCGGGCTGAATTAACTGCCGAAGGAATGGCATAAATTTCGCCAAAATGACACAATTTATTCAAAATGGCCGACATCCTGTTCGGTTTCGGCCATGGCTCCAAGAGACTTTTCTTTAAGTTGCGCCATGATACAGGTGTGTAGCGATTTTCGTGCATGTACGTCAAACCGTATTGTGGGGCTTGAGGCACAAAGTTTTCCGGGGGGCGCTGTTGAGCCATTTTGCCACGCCCATTAATGCAAACCATGAAATATCAAATTTATCGCCAGGCCTGGCTTGCATGCCAAATTTGGTGCCTTTTGGGGAACTATCAAATATGGACCAATCAGATGAACGGGGGGTGCGCTTGTTGGCGTCTAGCGTCGTCACGGTAACACTTTTGAAAGAGAAAAGTAATGCGTGTAGTCGCAGGATGGAGACGCATATTTTGATGTATAACACATCTGGGTTCACGATACGGTTCGGGCTGAATTAACTCTCGAAGGAATGGCATATATTGCTCCAAGATTACGCGATTAATTCAGAATGTTCAAAATGGCCGACTTCCTGTTCGGTTTCGGCCATGGCGCCAAGAGACTTTTCTTTTAGTTGCGACATGATACAGGTGTGTACCGATTTTCGTTCATGTACATCAAACCGTATTATGGGGCTTGAGGCGCAAAGTTTTTTCGGTCTGAACCAATCAGATGAAGGGTGGGCGCGCTTTTTGGCGTCTAGCGTCGCCACGGTAATGCTTTTGAAAGAGAAAAGTAATGCGTGGTGTCGCAGGATGGAGACGCACATTTTTATGTATAACACACCTGGGTGCACGTTACGGTTCGGGCTGAATTAACTGCCGAAGGAATGGCATAAATTTCGCCAAAATGACACGATTAATTCAAAATGGCCGACATCCTGTTCGGTTTCGGGCATGACCCCAAGAGACTTTTGTTTAAGTTGCCCCATGATACAGGTGTGTACCGATTTTCGTGCATGTACGTCTAATCGTATCGTGGGGCTTGAGGCACAAAGTTTTCAAGGGGGCGCTGTTGAGCCATTTTGCTACGCCCATTAATGCAAACCATTAAATATCACATTTTTTGCCAGGCCTGGCTTGGGTGCAAAATTTGGTGACTTTTTGGGCATGTTTAGGGGGGCAAAAAGGCCTTCCTTTTGTCAGGAAAATAATAATAATAATTAAAGCTGCAAGCAGCGATGAACGGGCCCTCGCACTCACAGCCACCGCCCCCCATAAGCATATCAGAAAAGACACCACCCACGACTTCCTATGTCAAACCATTCAAAAGTTATAGCAGAAAAAAGGGACAACCAATCAGAAGAAGGGGCGGGGCTAATTCAGGCCAATGAAGGTCAAGGACTCCATACAGAATCTGATGACACCACCCACGACTCTCTATGTCAAACCATTCAAAAGTTATAGCAGATAATCGGGACAACCAATCAGAAGAAGGGGCGCAGCTAATTAAGGCCAACGAAGCTTAAGAACTCAGTACAGAGTCCCATGACACCACCCACGACTTCCTATGTCAAACCATTAAAAAGTTATAGCAGAAAAAAGGGACAACCAATCAGAAGAAGAGGCGGGGCTAATTCTGGCCAATGAAGGTCAAGTACTCCATAAAGAATCTGATGACACCACCCAGGACTCTCTATGTCAAACAATTCCAATGTTATAGCAGAAAATCAGGACAACCAATCAGAAGAAGGGGCGGGGCTAATTAAGGCCAACGAAGCTTAAGGACTCATTACAGAGTCCCATGACACCACCCACAACTTCCTATGTCAAACCATTCAAAAGTTATGGCAGATAAAAGTATTCTAGGGGGCGCTGTTGAGCCGTTAGTCAACGCCCATTAATGCAAACCATGAAATATCAAATTTATCGCCAAGTCTGGCTTGCATGCAAAATTTGGTGACTTTTGGAGAACTATCAAATATGGACCAATCAGATTTCAAAATGGCCGACTTCCTGTTCGGTTTCGGCCATGGCGCCAAGACACTTTTCTTTAAGTTGTGCCATGATACAGGTGTGTAGCGATTTTCGTGCATGTACGTGAAACCGTATTGTGGGGCTTGAGGCACAAAGTTTTCAGGGGGGCGCTGTTGAGCCATTTTGCCACGCCCATTAATACAAACCATGAAATATCAAATTTATCGCCAGGCCTGACTTGCATGCAAGATTTGGTGACTTTTGGGGAACTATCAAATATGGACCAATCAGATGAAGGGGGGCGCGCCTTATGGCGTCTAGCGTCGCCACGGTAACACTTTTGAAAGAGAAAAGTAATGCGTGTAGTCGCAGGATGGAGACGCACATTTTGATGTATAACACATCTGGGTACACGTTACGGTTCGGGCCGTATTAATTCTCGAAGGAATGGCATATATTGCTCCAAAATTATGTGATAAATTCAGAATGTTCAAAATGGCCGACTTCCTGTTCGGTTTCAGCCATGGCGCCAAGAGACTTTTCTTTAAGTAGCAACATGATACAGATGTGTACCGATTTTCGTTCATGTACGTCAAACCGTATTATGGGGCTTGAGGCGCAAAGTTTTTTCTGTCTGAACCAATCAGATGAAGGGTGGGCGCGCTTTTTGGCGTCTAGCGTCGCCAAGGTAACGCTTTTGAAAGAGAAAAGTAATGCGTGGTGTCGGAGGATGGAGACGCACATTTTGATGTATAACACACTTGGGTGCACGTTACGATTCGGGCCGTATTAACTGCCAAAGGAATGGCATGAATTTCGCCAAAATGACACGATTAATTCAAAATGGCCGACATCCTGTTCGGTTTCGGGCATGACTCCAAGAGACTTTTCTTTAAGTTGTGTACTGATACAGGTGTGTACCGATTTTCGTGCATGTACGTCTAACCGTATCGTGGGGCTTGAGGCACAAAGTTTTCAAGGGGGCGCTGTTGAGCCATTTTGCCGCGCCCATTAATGCAAACCATTAAATATAAAATTTTTCGCCAGGCCTGGCTTGCATGCAAAATTTGGTGACTTTTTGGGCACGTTTAGGGGGGCAAAAAGACCCTCCTTTCGTCAGAAAAATAATAATAATAATAACTAGAAAATTTCATGAAATTTTGATATGGGCATGCCCTACGGCCCATTCGACCCCTCTCGCTGCTTTGGTTTAGGGCTGTAGTGGTTGTGTTCGGGGTGGTTCTATGTCAGTTTGAGGTGTTTACGGTTGTATTGCATTCATTCCTGTGCTCCCAATAGTTATTAAAGGTGTGCGCTTTTTGGCGTCTAGCGCCCCCCACGGTGACACTTTTGACTGAAAAAAGTAATGCCCATCGAGGCAACATGGAGACGCATCTAACGATGTATGCCGTGCATGGGTGCACGTTGCGGTTCAGGCTACATTAATGGATAGGTTTTTGTTTCACCGTGGTTAAAAAAAACCCATCCGAATGAATGGGGCCATTTGGCATGGATTTTGACATAAAATTTCCTTAAATCCCAGCTTCATGAGATTTGAGTATGTTGAAGTCCACAGCGTGCCGAGTCAGGGGACATTTGTACGATGTCTCTACGATAATCTGTTGCCTAGCAACAAGCGTCCAAAGTCAAATGGAAATAAAAAAGAAAAATGAAAGGTCAATATCGCAAAAATTTTAATAATTGGCATAATGAGCTTGTAGGGTCCGTTAGTGCCAATCGGGCCGAGTGTTTGAAAGTTTGAACGATGTCTCTACGATAAAGTTCGACCGAGCAATAAGCGTCTGAATTTTCGCCTTTTTTTTTGCTTTTTGGCGTCTAGCGTTGCCACGGTAACACTTTTGACTGAGAAAAGTAATGCTCATCGAGGCACGATGGAGACGCATCCAACGATGTATGCCATGCATGGGTGCACGTTCCGGTTCGGGCAGCATTAACAGATTGTTTATTCACATGGTCCCCCATACAAATGCATTGGTTTTTGTTGCCATGGTAACAAGCCCCATAGGATAGAATGGGACAATTTGGCTTCAATATCTCAAAAGCTGTAAACGACAGCGTAATGAGACCTCAGTATGTTGTAGTCCACATCAAGCTGAGTATTTTAACGTTGAATCAAAGTCTCTACGATATCGCGTTGCCGCGCAACAAGCGTCCGAAATTCCGTTAGCGTCAAAATGAGCAACGTGGAATATCTCAAAAACCGTAATAGCTAGCTTGACGAGACTAAAATATGTTGCAGTACAAAGCGTCCCGGGTTTGTCAATGTTGTAATGATGTCTGTACGATAAACCGTTGCCTAGCAACAAACGTCCAAAATAAAAGAGATTTTTTTTTTAAATTGAAAGTTAAATATCGCAAAAACCGTAATAACTAGAATGATGTAGTTGTATGGTCCTTTAAAGACTATCGGGCCGAGTGTTTCAAAGTTTGAACGATGTCTCTACGATAAAGTTCGGCCGAGCAATAAGCGCGGGAATTTTCGCCTTTTTTTTTGCTTTTTGGCAACTAGCGTTGCCACGGTAACCCCTATTACTGAGAAAAGTAATACCCATCGAATCACGATGGAGACGCATCCAACGATGTATGCCTTGCATGGGTGCACGTTGCGGTTCAGGCCGTATTAACGGACGAAAAAAAGTGCGGAATAATAAGAATAATAACTAGAAAATTTCTGGAAATTTTGATATGGGCATGCCCTACCGCCCATTCGACCCCTCTTGCTGCTTTGGTTTCGGGCTGTAGTGGTTGTGTTTAGGGTGGTTCTATGTCAGTTTGAGGTGTTTACGGTTGTATTGCATTCATTCCTGTGCTCCCAATAGTTAAAAATGGGGCGCGCTTTTTGGCGTCTAGCGCCCCCCACGGTGACACTTTTGACTGAAAAAAGTAATGCCCATCGAGGCAACATGGAGACGCATCTAACGATGTATGCCATGCATGGGTGCACGTTGCGGTTCAGGCTACATGATAGACAATAACAATGGATAGGTTTTTTTTTCACCGTGGTAAAAAATCCCATCCGAATGAATGGGGCCATTTGGCATGGATTTTGACATAAAATTTCCTTAAATCCCAGCTTCATGAAATTTGAATATGTTGAAGTCCACAGCGTGCCGAGTCGGGGAACATTTGTACGATGTCTCTAGGATAATCTGTCGCCTAGCAACAAGCGTCCAAAGTCAAATGGAAAAAAAAAAAAAAAAATGAAAGGTCAATATCGCAAAATTTTAATAATTGGCATAATGAGCTTGTACGGCCCGTTAGTGCCAATCGGCCCGAGTGTTTGAAAGTTTGAACGATGTCTCTACGATAAAGTTCGACCGAGCAATAAGCGTCTGAATTTTTGCCTTTTTTTTTGCTTTATGGCATCTAGCGTTGCCACGGTAACACTTTTGACTGAGAAAAGTAATGCCCATCGAGGCACGATGGAGACGCATCCAACGATATATGCCATGCATGGGTGCACATTCCGGTTCGGGCAGCATTAACAGATTGTTTATTCACATGGTCCCCCATACAAATGCATTGGTTTTTGTTGCCATGGTAACAAGCCCCATAGGATAGAATGGGACAATTTGGCTTTAATATCTCAAAAGCTGTAAACGACAGCGTAATGAGACCTCAGTATGTTGTAGTCCACATGAAGCTGAGTCTTTTAACGTTGGAACCAAGTCTCTGCGATACCGCGTTGCCGCGCAACAAGCATCCGAAGTTCCGTTAGCATCAAAATGAACAATGTGGAATATCTCAAAAACCGTAATAGCAAGCATGACGAGACTAAAATATGTTGCAGTACAAAGCGTCCCGGGTTGGTCAATGTTGTAATGATGTCTGTACGATAAACCGTTGCCTAGCAACAAGCGTCCAAAATAAAAGTGATTTTTTTTTTAAATTGAAAGTTAAATATCGCAAAAACCGTAATAACTGGCATGATGAAGTTGTATGGTCCTTTAAAGACCATCGGGCCGAGTGTTTCAAAGTTTGAACGATGTCTCTACGATAAAGTTCGGCCGAGTAATAAGCGCGGGAATTTGCCTTTTTTTTTGCTTTTTGGCAACTAGCGTTGCCACGGTAACCCCTATTACGGAGAAAAGTAATGCCCATCGAGGCAAGATGGAGACGCATCCAACGATGTATGTCATGCATGGGTGCACGTTGCGGTTCGGGCCGCATTAACGGACGAAAAAAAGTGCGGAATAAGAATAATAATAACTAGAAAATTTCTGGAAATTTTGATATGGGCATGCCCTACCGCCCATTCGTCCCCTCTCGCTGATTTGGTTTTGGGCTGTAGTGGTTGTGTTTAGGGTGGTTCTATGTCAGTTTGAGGTGTTTTTACACTTGTATTTCATTCATTCCTGTGCTCCCAATAGTTATTAATGGGGCGCGCTTTTTGGCATCTAGCGTTGCCACGGTAACGCTTTTGACTGAGAATAGTAATGCCCTTCGAGGCAAGATGGAGACGCATCTAACGATGTATGCCTTGCATGGGTGCATGTTCCGGTTCAGGCTACGTTAACGGATAGGTTTTTTTTTTCACCATGGTACAAAACCCCATCCGAATGAATGGGGCCATTTGGCCTGGATTTTGACATAACATTTCCTTAAATGCCAGCTTCATGAAATTTGAGTATGTTGAAGTCCACAGCGTGCCGAGTCAGGGGACATTTGTACGATGTCTCTACGATAACCTGTTGCCTAGCAACAAGCGTCCAAATTCAAACAGAAATTTAAAAAAAAATGAAAGGCCAATATCGCAAAAACTGTAATAATTAGCATAATGAGGTTGTACGTAGTGTTAGGGACAATCGGGCCGAGTGTTTGAAAGTTTGAACGATGTCTCTACGATAAAGTTCGACCGAGCAATAAGCGTCTGAATTTTTGCCTTTTTTTTTGCTTTTTGGCATCTAGCGTTGCCACGGTAACACTTTTGACTGAGAAAAGTAATGCCCATCGAGGCACGATGGAGACGCATCCAACAATGTATGCCATGCATGGGTGCACGTTCCGGTTCGGGCAGCATTAACAGATTGTTTATTCACATGGTCCCCCATACAAATGCATTGGTTTTTGTTGCCATGGTAACAAGCCCCATAGGATAGAATGGGACAATTTGGCTTTAATATCTCAAAAGCTGTAAACGACAGCGTAATGTGACCTCAGTATGTTGTAGTCCACATGAAGCTGAGTCTTTTAACGTTGGAACCAAGTCTCTGCGATACCGCGTTGCCGCGCAACAAGCATCCGAAGTTCCGTTAGCATCAAAATGAACAATGTGGAATATCTCAAAAACCGTAATAGCAAGCATGACGAGACTAAAATATGTTGCAGTACAAAGCGTCCCGGGTTGGTCAATGTTGTAATGATGTCTGTACGATAAACCGTTGCCTAGCAACAAGCGTCCAAAACAAAAGTGATTTTTTTTTTTAAATTGAAAGTTAAATATCGCAAAAACCGTAATAACTAGCATGATGAAGTTGTATGGTCCTTTAAAGACTATCGGGCCGAGTGTTTCAAAGTTTGAACGATGTCTCTACGATAAAGTTTGGCCGAGCAATAAGCGCGGGAATTTTCGCCTTTTTTTTTGCTTTTTGGCAACTAGCGTTGCCACGGTAACCCCTATTACGGAGAAAAGTAATGCCCATCGAGGCAAGATGGAGACGCATCCAACGATGTATGCCATGCATGGGTGCACATTGCGGTTCGGGCCGCATTAACGGACGAAAAAAAGTGCGGAATAAGAATAATAATAATAAAAATAACTAGAAAATTTCTGGAAATTTTGATATGGGCATGCCCTACCGCCCATTCGTCCCCTCTCGCCGCTTTGGTTTGGGGCTGTAGTGGTTGTGTTCGGGGTGGTTCTATGTCAGTTTGAGGTGTTTTTACGCTTGTATTGCATTCATTCCTGTGCTCCCAATAGCTATTAATGGGGCGCGCTTTTTGCCGTCTAGCGTCCCCACTGTAACACTTTTGACTGAGAAAAGTAATGCCCATCGAGGCACGATGGAGAAGCATCTAACGGTGTATGCCGTGCATGGGTGCACGTTCCGGTTCAGACTACGTTAACGGATAGGGTTTTTTTCCACCATGGTAAAAAAAACCCATCCGAATGAATGGGGCCATTTGGCATGGATTTTACATTAAAGCTTCCTTAAATCACAGCTTCATGAAATTTGAATATGTTGAAGATCACAGCTTGCCGAGTCGGGGAACATTTGTATCATGTCTCTACGATAATCTGTTGCCTAGCAACAAGCATCCAAAGTCAAACGGAAATTAAATAAAAAAAGAAAGGTCAATATCGCAAAAACTTTAAAAGTTGACATAATGAGGTTCTAGGGTCCGTTAGTGCCAATGAGGCCGAGTGTTTGAAAGTTTGAACGATGTCTCTACGATAAAGTCCGGCCGAGCAATAAGCGTCTGAATTTTCGCCTTTTTTTTTGCTTTTTGGCATCTAGCGTTGCCACGGTAAAACTTTTGACTGAGAAAAGTAATGCCCATTGAGGCACGATGGAGACGCATCCAACGATATATGCCATGCATGGGTGCACATTGCGGTCCGAGCAGCATTAACAGATTGTTTATTCACATGCTCCCCCATCCAAATGCATAGGTTTTTGTTGCCATGGTAACAAGCCCCATAGGATAGAATGGGACAATTTAGCTTCAATAGACCTCAGTATGTTGTAGTCCACATCAAGCTGAGTCTTTTAACGTTGGAACCAAGTCTCTACGATACTGCGTTGCCGCGCAACAAGCATCCAAAGTTCCGTTAGCATCAAAATGAGAAGAGTGAAATATCTCAAAAACCGTAATAGCTAGCATGACGGGACTAAAATATGTTGCAGTACAAAGCGTCCCGGGTTGGTCAATGTTGTAATGATGTCTGTACGATAAACCGTTGCCTAGCAACAAGCGTCCAAAATAAAAGTGATTTTTTTTTTAAATTGAAAGTTAAATATCGCAAAAACCGTAATTACTAGCATGATGAAGTTGTATGGTCGTTTAAAGACTATCGGGCCGAGTGTTTCAAAGTTTGAACGATGTCTCTACGATAAAGTTCGGCCGAGCAATAAGCGCGGGAATTTTCGCCTTTTTTTTTGCTTTTTGGCAACTAGCGTTGCCACGGTAACCCCTATTACTGAGAAAAGTAATACCCATCGAATCACGATGGAGACGCATCCAACGATGTATGCCATGTATGGGTGCATGTTGCGGTTCGGGCCGTATTAACGGACGAAAAAAAGTGCGGAATAAGAATAATAATAATAATAATAACTAGAAAATTTCTGGAAATTTTGATATGGGCATGCCCTACCGCCCATTCGAGCCCTCTCGCTGCTTTGGTTTGGGGCTGCAGTGTTTGTGTTCGGGGCGGTTTTATGTCAGTTTGAGGTGTTTACGGTTGTATTTCATTCATTCCTGTGCTCCCAATAGCTATTAATGGGGCGCGCTTTTTGCCGTCTAGCGTCCCCACGGTAACGCTTTTGACTGAGAAAAGCAATGGCCATCGAGGCACGATGGAGACGCATCCAACGATGTATGCCATGCATGGGTGCACGTTCCGGTTCAGGCTACGTTAACGGATAGTTTTTTTTTCCACCATGGTTTTAAAAAACCCATCCGAATGAATGGGGCCATTTGGCATGGATTTTACATTAAACTTTCCTTAAATCACAGCTTCATGAAATTTTAATACGTTGAAGGTCACAGCGTGCCGAGTCAGGGAACATTTGTATGATGTCTCTACGATAATCTGTTGCCTAGCAACAAGCGTCCAAAGTCAAACGGAAATTAAAAAAAAAATGAAAGGTCAATATCACAAAAACTTAAAAAAATGGCATAATGAGGTTCTAGGCTCCGTTAGTGCCAATCGGGCCGAGTGTTTGAAAGTTTGAACTATGTCTCTACGATAAAGTCCGGCCGAGCAATAAGCGTCTGAATTTTCGCCTTTTTTTTGGCTTTTTGGCATCTAGCGTTGCCACGGTAGCACTTTTGACTGAAAAAAGTAATGCCCATCGAGGCACGATGGAGACGCATCCAACGATATATGCCATGCATGGGTGCACATTGCGGTCCGAGCAGTATTAACAGATTGTTTATTCACATGCTCTCCCATACAAATGCATAGGTTTTTGTTGCCATGGTAACAAGCCCCATAGGATAGAATGGGACAATTTGGCTTTAATATCTCAAAAGCTGTAAACGACAGCGTAATGAGACCTCAGTATGTTGTAGTCCACATCAACCTGAGTCTTTTAACGTTGGAACAAAGTCTCTGCGATACCGCGTTGCCGCGCAACAAGCATCCGAAGTTCCGTTAGCATCAAAATGAACAATGTGGAATATCTCAAAAACCGTAATAGCAAGCATGACGAGACTAAAATATGTTGCAGTACAAAGCGTCCCGGGTTTGTCAATGTTGTAATGATGTCTGTACGATAAACCGTTGCCTAGCAACAAGCGTCCAAAATAAAATAGATTTTTTTTTTAAATTGAAAGTTAAATATCGCAAAAACCGTAATAAGTAGCATGATGAAGTTTTATGGTCCTTTAGTGACTATCGGGCCGAGTGTTTGAAAGTTTGAACGATGTCTCTACGATAAAGTTCGGCCGAGCAATAAGCGTGGGAATTTTCGCCTTTTTTTTTGCTTTTTGGCAACTAGCGTTGCCACGGTAACCCCTATTACGGAGAAAAGTAATGCCCATCGAATCACGATGGAGACGCATCCAACGATGTATGCCATGCATCGGTGCACGTTGCGGTTCGGGCCGTATTAACGGACGAAAAAAAGTGCGGAATAAGAATAATAATAACTAGAAAATTTCTGGAAATTTTGATATGGGCATGCCCTACTGCCCATTCGAGCCTTCTCGCTGCTCTGGTTTGGGGCTGTAGTGTTTGTGTTCGGGGTGGTTTTATGTCAGTTTGAGGTGTTTATGGTTGTATTTCATTCATTCCTGTGCTCCCAATAGCTATTAATGGGGCGCGCTTTTTGCCGTCTAGCGTCCCCACGGTAACGCTTTTGACTGAGAAAAGTAATGCCCATCGAGGCACGATGGAGACGCATCCAACGATGTATTCCATGCATGGGTGCACGTTCCGGTTCAGGCTACGTTAACGGATAGGTTTTTTTTCCACCATGGTTTAAAAAAACCCATCCGAATGAATGGGGCCATTTGGCATGGATTTTACATTAAACTTTCCTTAAATCACAGCTTCATGAAATTTTAATACGTTGAAGGTCACAGCGTGCCGAGTCAGGGAACATTTGTATGATGTCTCTACGATAATCTGTTGCCTAGCAACAAGCGTCCAAAGTCAAACGGAAATTTTAAAAAAAATGAAAGGTCAATATCGCAAAAACTTAAAAAAAATGGCATAATGAGGTTCTAGGCTCCGTTAGTGCCAATCGGGCCGAGTGTTTGAAAGTTTGAACTATGTCTCTAGGATAAAGTCCGGCCGAGCAATAAGCGTCTGAATTTTTGCCTTTTTTTTGGCTTTTTGGCATCTAGCGTTGCCACGGTAACACTTTTGACTGAAAAAAGTAATGCCCATCGAGGCACGATGGAGACGCATCCAACGATATATGCCATGCATGGGTGCACATTGCGGTCCGAGCAGTATTAACAGATTGTTTATTCACATGCTCTCCCATACAAATGCATAGGTTTTTGTTGCCATGGTAACAAGCCCCATAGGATAGAATGGGACAATTTGGCTTTAATATCTCAAAAGCTGTAAACGAGAGCGTAATGAGACCTCAGTATGTTGTAGTCCACATCACCCTGAGTCTTTTAACGTTGGAACAAAGTCTCTGCGATACTGCGTTGCCGCGCAATAAGCATCCGAAGTTCCGTTAGCATCAAAATGAACAATGTGGAATATCTCAAAAACCGTAATAGCAAGCATGACGAGACTAAAATATGTTGCAGTACAAAGCGTCCCGGGTTGGTCAATGTTGTAATGATGTCTGTACGATAAACCGTTGCCTAGCAACAAGCGTCCAAAATAAAAGTGATTTTTTTTTTAAATTGAAAGTTAAATATCGCAAAAACCGTAATAACTAGAATGATGAAGTTGTATGGTCCTTTAAAGACTATCGGGCCGAGTGTTTCAAAGTTTGAACGATGTCTCTACGATAAAGTTCGGCCGAGCAATAAGCGCGGGAATTTTCGCCTTTTTTTTTGCTTTTTAGCAACTAGCGTTGCCATGGTAACCCCTATTACTGAGAAAAGTAATACCCATCGAATCACGATGGAGACGCATCCAACGATGTATGCCATGCATGGGTGCACGTTGCGGTTCGGGCCGTATTAACGGACGAAAAAAAGTGCGGAATAATAAGAATAACTAGAAAATTTCTGGAAATTTTGATATGGGCATGCCCTACCGCCCATTCGACCCCTCTCGCTGCTTTGGTTTGGGGCTGTAGTGGTTGTGTTCGGGGTGGTTCTATGTCAGTTTGAGGTGTTTACGGTTGTATTGCATTCATTCCTGTGCTCCCAATAGTTTATAATGGGGTGCGCTTTTTGGCATCTAGCGCCCCCCACGGTGACACTTTTGACTGAAAAAAGTAATGCCGATCGAGGCAACATGGAGACGCATCTAACGATGTATGCCGTGCATGGGTGCACGTTGCGGTTCAGGCTACGTTAATGGATAGGTTTTTGTTTCACCGTGGTAAAAAATCCCATCCGAATGAATGGGGCCATTTGGCATGGATTTTGACATAAAATTTCCTTAAACCCCAGCTTCATGAAATTTGAATATGTTGACGGCCACAGCGTGCCGAGTCGGGGAACATTTGTACGATGTCTCTACGATAATCTGTCGCCTAGCAACAAGCGTCCAAAGTCAAATGGAAATAAAAAAAAAAAATGAAAGGTCAATATCGCAAAAATTTTAATAATTGGCATAATGAGCTTGTACGGCCCGTTAGTGCCAATCGGGCCGAGTGTTTGAAAGTTTGAACGATGTCTCTACGATAAAGTTCGACCGAGCAATAAGCGTCTGAATTTTTGCCTTTTTTTTTGCTTTATGGCATCTAGCGTTGCCACAGTAACACTTTTGACTGAGAAAAGTAATGCCCATCGAGGCACGATGGAGACGCATCCAACGATGTATGCCATGCATGGGTGCACATTCCGGTTCGGGCAGCATTAACAGATTGTTTATTCACATGGTCCCCCATACAAATGCATTGGTTTTTGTTGCCATGGTAACAAGCCCCATAGGATAGAATGGGACAATTTGGCTTTAATATCTCAAAAGCTGTAAACGACAGCGTAATAAGACCTCAGTATGTTGTAGTCCACATGAAGCTGAGTCTTTTAACGTTGGAACTAAGTCTCTGCGATACCGTGTTGCCGCGCAACAAGCATCCGAAGTTCCGTTAGCATCAAAATGAACAATGTGGAATATCTCAAAAACCGTAATAGCAAGCATGACGAGACTAAAATATGTTGCAGTACAAAGCGTCCCGGGTTGGTCAATGTTGTAATGATGTCTGTACGATAAACCGTTGCCTAGCAACAAGCGTCCAAAATAAAAGTGATTTTTTTTTTAAATTGAAAGTTAAATATCGCAGAAACCGTAATAACTAGCATGATGAAGTTGTATGGTCCTTTAAAGACTATCGGGCCGAGTGTTTCAAAGTTTGAACGATGTCTCTACGATAAAGTTCGGCCGAGTAATAAGCGCGGGAATTTTCGCCTTTTTTTTGGCTTTTTGGCAACTAGCGTTGCCACGGTAACCCCTATTACGGAGAAAAGTAATGCCCATCGAGGCAAGATGGAGACGCATCCAACGATGTATGTCATGCATGGGTGCACGTTGCGGTTCGGGCCGCATTAACGGACGAAAAAAAGTGCGGAATAAGAATAATAATAACTAGAAAATTTCTGGAAATTTTGATATGGGCATGCCCTACCGCCCATTCGTCCCCTCTTGCTGCTTTGGTTTGGGGCTGCAGTGGTTGTGTTTGGGGTGGTTCTATGTCAGTTTGAGGTGTTTTTACGCTTGTATTTCATTCATTCCTGTGCTCCCAATAGTTATTAATGGGGCGCGCTTTTTGGCATCTAGCGTTGCCACGGTAACGCTTTTGACTGAGAATAGTAATGCCCATCGAGGCAAGATGGAGACGCATCTAACGATGTATGCCGTGCATGGGTGCATGTTCCGGTTCAGGCTATGTTAACGGATAGGTTTTTTTTTTCACTGTGGTACAAAACCCCATCCGAATGAATGGGGCCATTTGGCCTGGATTTTGACATAAAATTTCCTTAAATCCCAGCTTCATGAAATTTGAGTATGTTGAAGTCCACAGCGTGCCGAGTCAGGGGACATTTGTACGATGTCTCTACGATAACCTGTTGCCTAGCAACAAGCGTCCAAATTCAAACAGAAATAAAAAAGAAAATGAAAGGCCAATATCGCAAAAACTGTAATAATTAGCATAATGAGGTTGTAGGGTCTGTTAGTGCCAATTGGGCCGAGTGTTTGAAAGTTTCAACGATGTCTCTACGATAAAGTCCGGCCGAGCAATAAGCGTCCGAATTTTTGCCTTTTTTTTTGCTTTTTGGCGTCTAGCGTTGCCACGGTAACACTTTTTACTGAGAAAAGTAATGCCAATCGAGGAACGATGGAGACGCATCCAACGATGTATGCCATGTATGGGTGCATGTTCCGGTTCAGGCTATGTTAAAGGATAGGTTTTTTTTTCACCATGGTACAAAACCCCATCCGAATGAATGGGGCCATGTGGCCTGGATTTTGACATAAAATTTCCTTAAATCCCAGCTTCATGAAATTTGAGTATGTTGAAGTCCACAGCGTGCCGAGTCGGGAAACATTTGTACGATGTCTCTACGATAACCTGTTGCCTAGCAACAAGCGTCCAAAGTCAAACGGAAAAAAAAAAAAAAATGAAAGGTCAATATCACAGAAACTGTAATACTTGGCATAATGAGCTTGTACGTACCATTAGGGACAATCGGGCCGAGTGTTTGAAAGTTTGAACGATGTCTCTACGATAAAGTTCGGCCGAGCAATAAGCGTGGGAATTTTCGCCTTTTTTTTTGCTTTTTGGCAACTAGCGTTGCCACGGTAACCCCTATTACGGAGAAAAGTAATGCCCATCGAGGCATGATGGAGACGCATCCAACGATGTATGCCATGCATGGGTGCACGTTCCGGTTCGGGCCGTATTAACGGACGAAAAAAAGTGCGGAATAAGAATAATAATAAGAAAAGGGAAACCTTTTCTAGATACTAATATATCGCCTTCATTTTCATGTTTTTCCTCGTTTTTCCGGCCGTGTTTTAGTTTTTGGGGATTTTTTTTTTCCACATCCGAGCGGGGTCATGCTGTACACCCGCTGGTGCGCAGTGGGACTTTTGCGATTTTAGCTTGTTAGCAACATTGCCTTTTGGGCCATTCTGGACGATTGCAATATGGTCATGCCATTACTTGGCATGCCCATAATAATAATAAGAAAAGGGAAACCTTTCTAGATACTAATTTAACGCCTTCATTTTTCAGGTTTTCTCGGCCGTGTTTCATTTTTTGGGGATTTTTTTTTTCCACAACAGAGCGGGGTCATGCTTTACACCCGCTGGTGTGACGTGGGACCTTTGCGACTTTAGCATGTTAGCGAAACGCTAGCAACATTGCCTTTTGGGCCATTCTGGACGATTGCAATATGGTCATGCCACTACTTGGCATGCCCATAATAATAAGAAAAGGGAAACCTTTTCTAGATACTAATATATCGCCTTCATTTTCATGTTTTTCCTCATTTTTTCGGCCGTGTTTTACTTTTTGGGGATTTTTTTTTTCCACATCAGTGCGGGGTCATGCTGTACACCCGCTGGTGCGCAGTGGGACTTTTGCGACTTTAGCATGCTAGCAGCATTGCCCTTTGGGCCATTCTGGACGATTGCAATATGGTCATGCCACTACTTGGCATGCCCATAATAATAATAATAAAAATAAGAAAAGGGAAACCTTTTCTGGGTACTAATTTACGCCTTCATTTTCATGTTTTTCATCATTTTTTCGGCCGTGTTTTACTTTTTGGGGATTTTTTTTTTCCACATCAGTGCGGGGTCATGCTGTACACCCGCTGGTGTGCAGTGGGACTTTTGCGACTTTAGCATGCTAGCAGCATTGCCCTTTGGGCCATTCTGGACGATTGCAATATGGTCATGCCACTACTTGGCATGCCCATAATAAGAAAAGGGAAACCTTTTCTGGGTACTAATTTACGCCTTCATTTTCATGTTTTTCCTCATTTTTTCGGCCGTCTTTTACTTTTTGGGGATTTTTTTTTTCCACATCAGTGCGGGGTCATGCTGTACACCCGCTGGTGCGCAGTGGGACTTTTGCGACTTTAGCATGCTAGCAGCATTGCCCTTTGGGCCATTCTGGACGATTGCAATATGGTCATGCCACTACTTGGCATGCCCATAAAAATAATAAGAAAAGGGAAACCTTTCTAGATACTAATTTAACGCCTTCATTTTTCAGGTTTTCTCGGCCGTGTTTCATTTTTTGGGGATTTTTTTTTCCCACAACAGAGCGGGGTCATGCTTTACACCCGCTGGTGCGCAGTGGGACCTTTGTGACTTTAGCATGTTAGCGAAACGCTAGCAACATTGCCTTTTGGGCCATTCTGGACGATTGCAATATGGTCATGCCACTACTTGGCATGCCCATAATTAAAGCTGCAAGCAGCAATGAACGGGCCCTCGCACTCACGGCCACCGCCCCCCATAAGTATCAGAAATGACACCACCCACGACTTCCTATGTCAAACCATTGAAAAGTTATAGCAGAAAAAAGGGACAACCAATCAGAAGAAGGGGCGGGGCTAATTCAGGCCAATGAAGGTCAAGGACTCCATACAGAATCTGATGACACCACCCACGACTCTCTATGTCAAACCATTCCAAAGTTATAGCAGAAAATCGGGACAACCAATCAGAAGAAGGGGCGGGGCTAATTAAGGCCAACGAAGCTTAAGGACTCATTACAGAGTCCCATGACACCACCCACAACTTCCTATGTCAAACCATTCAAAAGTTATAGCAGAAAAAAGGGACAACCAATCAGAAGAAGGGGCGGGGCTAATTTAAGCCAATGAAGGTCAAGGGCTCCATAAAGAATCTGATGACAACACCCACGACTCTCTATGTCAAACCATTCCAAAGTTATAGCAGAAAATCGGGACAACCAATCAGAAGAAGGGGCGGGGCTAATTAAGGCCAAGAAGCTTAAGAACTCATTACAGAGTCCCATGATACCACCCATGACTTCCTATGTCAAACCATTCAAAAGTTATAGCAGAAAAAAGGGACAACCAATCAGAAGAAGGGGCGGGGCTAATTAAGGCCAACGAAGCTTAAGGACTCATTACAGAGTCCCATGACACCACCCACAACTCTCTATGTCAAACCATTCAAAAGTTATGGCAGAAAATCGGGACAACCAATCAGAAGAAGGGGCGGGGCTAATTAAGGCCAACGAAGCTTAAGGACTCATTACAGAATCCCATGAAACCACCCACAACTTCCTATGTCAAACCATTCAAAAGTTATGGCAGAGAAAAGTATTCTAGGGGGCGCTGTTGAGCCGTTAGGCCACGCCCATTAATGCAAACCATGAAATATCAAATTTATCGCCAAGTCTGTCTTGCATGCAAAATTTGGTGACTTTTGGAGAACTATCAAATATGGACCAATCACATTTCAAAATGGCCGACTTCCTGTTCGGTTTCGGCCATGGCTCCAAGAGACTTTTCTTTAAGTTGTGCCATGATACAGGTGTGTAGCGATTTTCGTGCATGTACGTCAAACCGTATTATGGGGCTTGAGGCACAAAGTTTTCCGGGGGGCGCTGTTGAGCCATTTTGCCACGCCCATTAATCCAAACCATGAAATATCAAATTTATCGCCAGGCCTGGCTTGCATGCAAAATGTGGTGCCTTTTGGGGAACTATCAAATATGGACCAATCAGATGAAGGGGGGTGCGCTTGTTGGCGTCTAGCGTCGCCACGGTAACACTTTTGAAAGAGAAAAGTAATGCGCGTAGTCGCAGGATGGAGACGGACATTTTGATGTATAACACATCTGGGTTCATGATACGGTTCGGGCCGTATTAATTCTCGAAGGAATGGCATATATTGCTCCAAAATTACGCGATTAATTAAGAATGTTCAAAATGGCCGACTTCCTGTTCGGTTTCGGCCATGGCGCCAAGAGACTTTTCTTTAAGTAAAGACATGATAAATAAGTGTACCGATTTTCGTTCATGTACGTCAAAGCATATTATGGGGCTTGAGGCGCAAAGTTTTTTCTGTCTGAACCAATCAGATGAAGGGTGGGCGCGCTTTTTGGCGTCTAGCGTCGCCACGGTAACGCTTTTGAGAGAGAAAAGTAATGCGTGGTGTCGGAGGATGGAGACGCACATTTTGATGTATAACACACCTGGGTGCTCGTTACGGTTCGGGCCGTATTAACTGCCGAAGGAATGGCATAAATTTCGCCAAAATGACACGACCAATTCAAAATGGCCGACATCCTGTTCGGTTTCGGGCATGACTACAAGAGACTTTTCTTTAAGTTGCGTCATGATACAGGTGTGTACTGATTTTCGTGCATGTACGTCAAACCGTATCGTGGGGCTTGAGGCACAAAGTTTTCAAGGGGGCGCTGTTGAGCCATTTTACCACGCCCATTAATGCAAACCATTAAATATCAAATTTTTCGCCAGGCCTGGCATGGGTGCAAAATTTGGTGACTTTTTGGGCACGTTTAGGGGGGCAAAAAGGCCCTCCTTTCGTCAGAAAAATAATAATAATAATAATTAAAGCTGCAAGCAGCGATGAACGGGCCCTCGCACTCACGGCCACCGCCCCCCATAAGCATATCAGAAATGACACCACCCACGACTCTCTATGTCAAACCATTCAAAAGTTATGGCAGAGAAAAGTATTCTAGGGGGCGCTGTTGAGCCGTTAGGCCACGCCCATTAATGCAAGCCATGAAATATCAAATTTATCGCCAAGCCTGGCTTGCATGCAAAATTTGGTGACTTTTGGAGAACTATCAAATATGGACCAATCAGATGAAGGGGGGGCGCGCCTTTTGGCGTCTAGCGTCGCCACGGTAACACTTTTGAAAGAGAAAAGTAATGCGCGTAGTTGCAGGATGGAGGCGCACATTTTGATGTATAACACACTTGGGGACATGTTACGGTTCGGGCTGAATTAACTGCAGAAGGAATGGCATAAATTTAGCCAAAATGACACGATTAATTCAAAATGGCCGACATCCTGTTCGGTTTCGGGCATGACCCCAAGAGACTTTTGTTTAAGTTGCGCCATGATACAGGTGTGTACCGATTTTCGTGCATGTACGTCTAACCGTATTGTGGGGCTTGAGGCACAAAGTTTTCAAGGGGGCGCTGTTGAGCCATTTTGCCACGCCCATTAATGCAAACCATTAAATACCAAATTCTTCGCCACGCCTGGCTTGGGTGCATAATTTGGTGCCTTTTGGGGAACTATCAAATATGGACCAATCAGATGAAGGGGGGGTGCGCTTGTTGGCGTCTAGCGTCGCCACGGTAACACTTTTGAAAGAGAAAAGTAATGCGTGTAGTCGCAGGATGGAGACGCACATTTTGATGTATAACACATCTGGGTTCACGATACGGTTCGGGCTGAATTAATTCTCGAAGGAATGGCATATATTGCTCCAAAATTACGCGATTAATGCAGAATGTTCAAAATGGCCGACTTCCTGTTCGGTTTCGGCCATGGCGCCAAGAGACTTTTCTTTTAGTTGCGACATGATACAGGTGTGTACCGATTTTCGTTCATGTACGTCAAACCGTATTATGGGGCTTGAGGCGCAAAGTTTTTTCTGTCTGAACCAATCAGATGAAGGGTGGGCACGCTTTTTGGCATCTAGCGTCGCCACGGTAACGCTTTTGAAAGAGAAAAGTAATGCGTGGGGTCGGAGGATGGAGACGCACATTTTGATGTATAACACACTTGGGGGAACGTTACGGTTCGGGCTGAATTAACTGCCGAAGGAAGGCATAAATTTCGCCAAATTGACACGATTAATTCAAAATGGCCGACTTCCTGTTCGGTTTCTCGACATGACGCCCAGAGACTTTTCTTTAAGTTGCGCCATGATACAGGTGTATACCGATTTTCGTGCATGTACGTCAAACCGTATCGTGGGGCTTGAGGCACAAAGTTTTCAAGGGGGCGCTGTTGAGCCATTTTGCCACGCCCATTAATGCAAACAAATAAATATCAAATTTTTCGCCAGGCCTGACTTGCATGCAAAATTTGGTGACTTTTTGGGCATGTTAAGGGGGGCAAAAAGGCCATCACTTTGTCAGAAGAAAAAAAATAATAATAAGAAAAATTCCTGCAAATACAATAGGGCCTTCGCACTGAAGGTGCTCGGGCCCTAATAACGCGAAGAATTCCTACAGATACAATAGGGCCTTCGCACTGAAGGTGCTCGGGCCCTAATAATAATAACGCGAAGAATTCCTACAGATACAATAGGGCCTTCGCACTGAAGGTGCTCGGGCCCTAATTAAAGCTGCAAGCAGCGATGAACGGGCCCTCGCACTCATGGCCACCGCCCCCCATAAGCATATCAGAAAAGACACCACCCACGACTCTCTATGTGAAACCATTCAAAAGTTATAGCAGAAAAAAGGGACAACCAATCAGAAGAAGGGGCGGGGCTAATTCAGGCCAATGAAGGTCAAGGACTCCATACAGAATCTGATGACACCACCCACGACTCTCTATGTCAAACCATTCCAAAGTTATAGCAGAAAATCGGGACAACCAATCAGAAGAAGGGGCGGGGCTAATTAAGGCCAACTAAGCTTAATGACTCAGTACAAAGTCCCATGACACCATCCACAACTTCCTATGTCAAACCATTCAAAAGTTATGGCAGATAAAAGTATTCTAGGGGGCGCTGTTGAGCTGTTAGGCCACGCCCATTAATGCAAACCATGAAATATCAAATTTATCGCCAAGTCTGGCTTGCATGCAAAATTGGGTGACTTTGAGAACGATCAAATATGGACCAATCACATAAAGGGGGGGCGCGCCTTTTGGCGTCTAGCGTCGCCACGGTAACACTTTTGAAAGACAAAAGTAATGCGTGGTGTCGCAGGATGGAGACGCACATTTTGATGTATAACACACCTGGGTGCACGTTACGGTTCGGGCTGAATTAACTGCCGAAGGAATGGCATAAATTTCGCCAAAATGACACAATTTATTCAAAATGGCCGACATCCTGTTCGGTTTCGGCCATGGCTCCAAGAGACTTTTCTTTAAGTTGTGCCATGATACAGGTGTGTAGCGATTTTCGTGCATGTACGTCAAACCGTATTGTGGGGCTTGAGGCACAAAGTTTTCCGGGGGGCGCTGTTGAGCCATTTTGCCACGCCCATTAATGCAAACCATGAAATATCAAATTTATCGCCAGGCCTGGCTTGCATGCCAAATTTGGTGTCTTTTGGGGAACTATCAAATATGGACCAATCAGATGAAGTGGGGGTGCGCTTGTTGGCGTCTAGCGTCGCCACGGTAACACTTTTGAAAGAGAAAAGTAATGCGTGTAGTCGCAGGATGGAGACGCACATTTTGATGTATGACACACCTGGGTGCACGTTATGGTTCGGGCTGAATTAATTCTCGAAGGAATGGCATATATTGCTCCAAAATTAAAGGATTAATTCAGAATGTTCAAAATGGCCGACTTCCTGTTCAGTTTCGGCCATAGCGCCAAGAGACTTTTCTTTAAGTTGCGACATGATACAGGTGTGTACCGATTTTCGTTCATGTACGTCAAAACGTATTATGGGGCTTGAGGCGCAAAGTTTTTTCTGTCTGAACCAATCAGATGAAGGGTGGGCACGCTTTTTGGCGTCTAGCGTCGCCACAGTAACGCTTATGAAAGAGAAAAGTAATGCGTGGTGTCGCAGGATGGAGACGCACATTTTGATGTATAACACACTTGGGGGCACGTTACGGTTCGGGCTGAATTAACTTTCGAAGGAATGGCATAAATTTCGCCAAAATGACACGATTAATTCAAAATGGCCGACATCCTGTTCGGTTTCGGGCATGACGCCAAGAGACTTTTCTTTAATTTTCCCCATGATACAGGTGTGCACCGATTTTCGTGCATGTACGTCAAACCGTATCGTGGGGCTTGAGGCACAAAGTTTTCAAGGGGGCGCTGTTGAGCCATTTTACCACGCCCATTAATGCAAACCAATAAATATCAAATTTTTCGCCAGGCCTGACTTGGGTGCAAAATTTGGTGACTTTTTGGGCACGTTTAGGGGGGCAAAAAGGCCTTCCTTTTGTCAGGAAAATAATAATAATAAAAATTCCTGCAAATACAATAGGGCCTTCGCACTGCAAGTGCTCGGGCCCTAAAAATTCCTGCAAATACAATAGGGCCTTCGCACTGAAGGTGCTCGGGCCCTAATAAAGAAAAAAAATTCCTACAGATACAATAGGGCCTTCGCACTGAAGGTGCTCGGGCCCTAATAAAATGAAACTTAAATGCATGGATTGTAAAAGAAATCAAACGCAATAGTAAACATGATATCAACGAACATCTATGGTTTAAAACATCGTGGCTGCACAAAGATGGCTTCGGTATTTAAAGACGGCAGGACTCTGTGGTATTTTAAAGATGGACGCGCCCTCACCACATGCAATCGGACCAGATGGCAAAAGCGGGCGTTTCAAACGTGAATAACTGGCAGAAAACGGCGACTACAAAATAACGAACACAATAATGATAACAATGATGATGATGTATGCAGTAATCTCAGTTCTGAACCGCTCTAAGTTATACTGATCATCAGGGCTCATGAGCTCACGCCTCCTCGGGATCCGGATCGGGCAGCTGCGGGCTTTGTCGACTGCGGGTCGCGTTGCTGCCGGGTTTTCCAAGTCAGTCTCTCCGTTCGCGTCCCTTCAACTGAAACGTAACGGGACGCCGGTGGGCGCCGCCTCGTGCCGGGCCGTGCTTCGGGATCAATGGAGCCTTCTCACGCGTTTCTAGGCGCGGCTGGGGGGCCGATCACTCGTGCCGTGTGCCCCTGCTCGTCGGTCGCAGACGCGCGGGCGTCCGGGCCCCCCCAACCGGGGTGGAAGAAGGTGTGATCCTGAGGGGCTCTTGGCACGAGGCCAAGCTGGACGAACCGACCAGCTTGGCTGATGAAGAAGGAAGAGGAAGAAATCGGAGCAACAGAGGGATTTGTTTCCCCTGCGCGCTGCGATGACGTCACCAGCGCGCGGCCAGTGATTGGGTGCGCGCCGCTCTAGGCGCCACCCTCCCACTCGCAAGGCATGCTGGTCTTGTAGTTTTCAACAAGGCGGCCATTTTAGGAGGCATATTAAAGCTGATTCCGGGTGACCCGACTTTAAAGTTGAATTACACATTCACAAAATGTTCAGAGTTCACATGAGCGCATGGGCGTAGCACAACATCATCATCACAAGACTTGCACATGTGTGTGTGTGTGTGTGTGTGGGGGGGGGGGGGTTCTAGGGGCGGGGGGGTTCTAGAGGCGGGGGATCCCGGCACAGTACCCCAAGTGAGCACCGTGGCCATTGGTGCGGCTCTCAAACCTGTTGACTGTGTTGGGGGGGCTGATAAGAAGGGAGCCAGGGAAGGCGTTGACTTTAAAGGGAGGTGTATTTATCATTGTGTGTGTGTGAGCAGTAAGTCTGTGAACTTTGCCCCAGAGCTGCTCCTCAGCCATTGTCCTTGATGTTATCAGACGGCTCGGTACAGTTCTGATACATGTCCACAGATGTCCTGGGAAGGGGAGGGCCAGTGGGGGGGAGAGCACCTTGTTTTCATTCCTCCAGAGAGATTGTGACTGGAGCTGCCTCCCAGGCTGCTCTGTCAAGGTCAGATTGTAGAATCAACAATTGTAATGAGAAAAACAGACAGATTCCAGTCATTTTCCGTCTGCCTTAAGTCTCTGGTTCAACAATGGCGATTCCAATCAGACGAATTTGTGGTCAATTCCCGCCAAGCCGAGCTTCCAACTTCTCCAAGGTCTTTTCCATCTTGCCAATGAGTTCAGCTCTCACAGCGTTAGAGTCTGTGTGTTGTCGCAGAGCTTATCCCCTCAGCCACGTCGGGCAGCTCTGAGAGGGCCAGAACAGCTGTCGACGACTTACGCATTTGTCGATATACCAGGAATCCACCAGCTCCAAAAAGCAGAAATCCTGTTATCATTAATCCAATTATGAAGGCATCTTGCACGTCCTCGACCGACAGAATCGACAGGCACATGATCCTCCAATGCTTCCATGAGTCCATCATGTATCCGGCAGAAAAAGTCCTGTCGGGGCATGAGGGTTCCCTTGTCCCCTGACTTCTCGTCGCAAAAATTTGGTCAATTATGCTCAGAGACCATTTAACCAATTCCATGATTATAGAGAGTTTCGGAGGATGTGAAAAAGAGACGCTCTAAAAAGACAAGACAGGACAAAAAGCAGCAGCAGGGCAGATAGGGAGGGAGAGGGAGCAGAAAAGCGTCCGCCTTCACCGAGAGCCGGAAGAAGAAAACATTTACTGTGTTTCTGTCAGCAGGACTACAAAACTTCAACTCTGTTTACTAAATGTTATTCTGGAAAACTCAAACTTACTGTGCTCAAAGAACAGGAACGTTTAGAGGAAAATGATTCACATGAAATAGTTCATTATTCTGGAGTCGTGACATTAATAATCTAAACTCTTCTTCATTTCATTATTGCAGCTTTGATGTTTCACACTTTGACTTTTGTTTCCAGAGAACCAACATGTCTGCTGGCAGCAACCTGAGATCTGCAAATCAGTTCCTGTGCTCCATCTGTCTGGATGTGTTCACTGATCCAGTCACCACACCATGTGGACACAACTTCTGTAAAACCTGCATCGCTCATCACTGGGATGGTAATGTTCTCTACAAGTGTCCCATATGTCAGGAGACCTTCAACACCAGACCTCAGCTGAAAGTCAACACCTTCATCAGAGAGATGGTTTCTGAGTTCAGACGTGAAGCTCAACAGAAATCCAGCAGCAGCAGCTCAGAGCAACAAGCTGCAGAACCAGGAGAAGTTCCCTGTGACGTCTGCACTGGAACCAGACTGAAGGCCCTGAAGTCCTGCCTGGTGTGTCTGCTGTCCTACTGTGAGACTCACCTGGAGCCTCATCTGACAATGTCAGGCCTGAAAAGACATCAGCTGGTGGAGCCTGTGGAGAACCTGGAGGACAGGATTTGTACGAAGCACGATAAACCTCTGGAGCTGTTCTGTAAGACCGACCAGACATGTGTCTGCATGCTCTGCCCTGTTTTAGACCACAAGACTCATGAGTTTGTTCCTCTGAGAGAAGAATATGAAGGAAAGAAGGCAGATCTGGAGAAGACAGAGGCTGAAATTCAGCAGATGATCCAGAAGAGACGACTGAAGATTCAGGAGATCAAAGAGTCTCTGAAGATCAGTAACGATGCTGCAGACAGAGAGAAAGCAGAAGGTGTTCAGGTCTTCACTGATCTGAAGGAGTCTGTTGAGAGACGTCTGAAGGAGTTCATGAAGGAGATGGAAGACAAACAGAAAACTGCAGAGAAACAGGCTGAAGACTTGATCAAAGATCTGGAACAGGAAATCAGTGAGCTGAAGAAGAGGAGCTCTGAGGTGGAGCAGCTCTCACGCTCTGAAGATCACCTCCACCTCCTCCAAAGATTCTCATCCCTGGAAGATGCTCCACCCACCAAGAACTGGACAGAGGTCAGAGTCCATCCACCTTCATATGAGGAAACTGTGGTGAGAGCTGTGGACCAGCTGGAGAAGAACCTCAGAGAAAAGATGAAGAAGCTGTTTGAAGTTGAGCTGAGGAGGATCCAGCAGTTTGAAGCTGATGTGACTCTTGATCCTGATACAGCACATCGTAAACTCATCCTGTCTGATGATGGAAAAATGGCCTGTCATGGTGATGTGAAGAATAAGCGTCCAGATAATCCAGAGAGATTCTCTAAATGTGTTTGTGTTTTAGGAAAACAGAGTTTCTCTTCAGGCAGATTTTATTTTGAGGTTCAAGTTAAAGGAAAGACTGACTGGGATGTAGGAGTGGCCAGAGAGTCGATCAACCGGAAGGGACAAATCCCACTGACACCTCAGAATGGTTACTGGACTGTTTGTCTCAGAAAAGGAAACGAGTACAAAGCTCTTGCTGATCCTCCAGTCCTTCTCCATGTCAGTTCTCCTCCAGAGAAGTTGGGGGTGTTTGTGGATTATGAGGAGGGTCTGGTCTCCTTTCATGATGTAGATGCTGCAGCACTTATCTACTCCTTTACTGGCTGCTCCTTCAGGGAGAAACTCCACCCGTTCTTCAGTCCTGGTCCTAATGACAAAGGAAGATACTCAGCTCTTCTGATCATCTGTCCTGTCAAGTGAACCTGTCGGATGTTTGATATAATGAATCTTGATCAACTCTGAATGTTTAAAGATTCACTGTGATTGATGGAAATACATGTTCAAGTTCACTATTAACTTGTTTAATCAGAATTTGATGAATGTGGTCATTTTTGTCTGATTATTAGGGCCCGAGCACCTTCAGTGCGAAGGCCCTATTGTATCTGTAGGAATTTTTCTTTCTTTCTTTCTTTTTTTTTTCTTCTTCTTCTGACAAAAGGAGGGCCTTTTTGCCCCCCTAAACGTGCCCAAAAAGTCACCAAATTTTGCATGCAAGTCAGGCCTTGCGAAAAATTTGATATTTAATGGTTTGCATTAATGGGCGTGGCAAAATGGCTCAACAGCGCCCCCCGGAAAACTTTGTGCCTCAAGCCCCACAAAACGGTTTGACGTACATGCACGAAAATCGGTACACACCTGTATCATGGCACAACTTAAAGAAAAGTCTATTGGCGCCATGCCCGAAACCGAACAGGATGTCGGCCATTTTGAATTAGTCGTGTCATTTTGACGAAATTTATGCCATCCCTTCGGCAGTTAATACGGCCCGAACCGTAACGTGCACCCAGGTGTGTTATACATCAAAATGTGCGTCTCCATCCTCCGACACCACGCATTACGTTTCTCTTTCAAAAGCGTTACCGTGGCGACGCTAGACGCCAAAAAGCGCGTCCACCCTTCATCTGATTGGTTCAGACAGAAAAAACTTTGCGCCTCAAGCCCCATAATACGGTTTGACGTACATGAACGAAAATCGGTACACACCTGTATCATGTCGCAACTTAAAGAAAAGTCTCTTGGCGCCATGGCTGAAACCGAACAGGAAGTCGGCCATTTTGAACATTCTGAATTAATCGCGTAATTTTGGAGCAATATATGCCATTCCTTCGAGAATTAATACGGCCCGAACCGTATCGTGAACCCAGATGTGTTATACATCAAAATGTGCGTCTCCATCCTGCGACTACGCGCATTACTTTTCTCTTTCAAAAGTGTTACCGTGGCGACGCTAGACGCCAAAAAGCGTGCCCCCCCTTCATCTGATTGGTCCATATTTGATAGTTCTCCAAAAGTCACCAAATTTTGCATGCAAAGCAGGCCTGGCGATAAATTTGATATTTCATGGTTTGTATTAATGGGCGTGGCAAAATGGCTCAACAGCGCCCCCCGGAAAACTTTGTGCCTCAAGCCCCACAATACGGTTTGACATACATGCACAAAAATCGGTACACACCTGTATCATGTCGCAACTTAAAGAAAAGTATCATGGCGCCATGGCCGAAACCGAACAGGAAGTCAGCCATTTTGAATTAATTGTGTAATTTTGGCGCAATTTATGCCATTCCTTTGGCAATTAATACGGCCCGAACCGTAACGTGCACCCAGGTGTGTTATACCTCAAAATGTGCATCTCCATCTTGCGACTACGCGCATTACTTTTCTCTTTCAAAAGTGTTACCTTGGCGACGCTAGATGCCAAAAAGCGCGCCTCCCCTTCATCTGATTGGTCCATATTTGATAGTTCTCCAAAAGTCACCAAATTTTGCATGCAAGCCAGGCCTGGCGATAAATTTGATATTTCATGGTTTGCATTAATGGGCGTGGCCTAACGGCTCAACAGCGCCCCCTAGAATACTTTTCTCTGCGATAACTTTTGAAAGGTTTGACATAAAGAGTCGTGGGTGGTGTCATGGGACTCGGTATTGAGTCCTTGATCATAATTGGGGAAAATTAGCCCGGCCCCTTCTTCTGATTGGTTGTCCCTATTTCCTGCTATAACATTTGAATGTTTTGACATAGAGAGTCGTGGGTGGTGTCATGGGACTCTGTAATGAGTCCTTGAGCTTTTTTGGACTTAATTAGCCCCTCCCCTTCTTCTGATTGGTTGTTCCGATTTTCTGCTATAACTTTTGATTGGTTTGACATAGAGAGTCGTGGGTGGTGTCATCAGATTCTGTATGGAGTCCTTGACCTTCATTGGCCTGAATTAGCCCCGCCCCTTCTTCTGATTGGTTGTCCCTTTTTTCTGCTATAACTTTTGAATGGTTTGACATAGGAAGTCGTGGGTGGTTTCATTTCTGATGGTGGCCGTGAGTGCGAGGGCCCGTTCATCGCTGCTTGCAGCTTTAATTTACATTGTTATATTCTGCATGTTGAAATGTTAACTTTTATTTACTCATTTGACTACTTTTAGCCTGGTACAGCTGGTGACTCATATTTGGTCTCTGAGACTTTTCTGCTCTGCTGTCGCACACAGCTGCAGTGACCTGTTATGAGAAGATTTCGTGTTTAGTCTCCATCATTCTTGTAGTGTTCAGAGTACTCTGTATCCCAAAACTCCATCCCTTCTGCATTGAGGCTCCTGATGTATGTTTTGACCCGTTTGGATGCAAATTATGTATTAAATCTACTGAACATGGACCATCTGTCACGTCTTTATTCCTGTGTTGATAGTTTTTCACAACACATTCATTAAAAGGAGACCTATTATGGTATTTAATGTATATTTTAAACAGGCCTTGAATGTCTTAAAAACAATCAAAAGCTTGTTTTTTCTACATGAATCAGAAATTCAGCCTGTGGGCCATGTCTCTATTTTTACCGCTTCTAACCTCCTTCTCTATGAGGGATTCTGAGGGGAGGGGAGGCTATGATAATGAGGCTCTGCGCTGATTGGCTGCCTGAATGACGTGTAGCAGGGGAGGAGACAAAGCCTCGCTCTGGGGAGAAGAGCAGCGGCTCCGTACACTATTAAAGCATGTCCCATGCGAGCGAGCGTCAGCGACAAAATCAATTCCATTGCTTTATTTTCTATTGGACTGTCCTAATTGGCCGCGAGTTTAACGGTTTCAGTGTGGACAGAGAGCGTCCGATGTCACGCAGCTCGACTTGATAGTCGGACGCTCGCATGCAGTAAGACACGGTGTAAACGGATCTTAAATCCTGAATTACGGTTCTGCGTTAAATCGACGCGTACCCTAAGCCGTAGGCTCTGCGTCGGTGAAACGCGGAACCATAAATCAGGATTTAGTTCCCTGAAGAGGGATCCGGGTCACCTCGTCTTCCAAGCTTTAATTGAATTCTAAACAGGTACACCACAGTTATTTACTCCGATTCATCATCATTTAATTTCTTATGTTACAAGACAAATGAATCATGTTAACTGTAAAGAAATCACAACACTGAAGGTTCACAAATGGCAACTTTATTGTTAAAAAAAATAAAATAACATAAATTGTATATAAATAACATTTATGCACTATTGCTGGCTCAAGGAAGGACCGTGCGTCTTCTGAAGGTGTCTGAACAGCTTCAGGTGCTTTGCTTGGAAGATTTGAAACCATAAACAGAATAAAATGTATTACGGTACTAATAGAGCCGTAACACGGAGTAACACCGGAGCTAAGCTAAATACTTAGCCCATGCAAAGATCATACTTGTAAACAAATATCAATAACATAAAAAATTAACGTCACTTACCGCTGGCTCGTGTGCAGTTGCCGGGTCCGTGGTGTTGTTACTGATCCTTTTATGAGGGTAAGTGTCGATGCAAAACCTAATGTTTACTGTCCCTCGTTGTTCAAACAGCCACGGCTTCTAAACAATGGCGGAAGCTCCGGCCGGCAGAGTTAGTTGTGGGCGTGGTTTCAGCAGCGGAGGAGACCGAGGCGTGGTTTGCATTTTGGTGACGTAACGAAAATGCACAAATCTGAACGGCTCGTAGAAGTCACATGACACTGGAAGGATCCTCCGGGCGGCTTTACAGACGCTGCAGAATTTGGTTGCTTTCCTCCTTCTCTGTTTTGGCAGGGTGAGGGGAGACCACTTTATATATGTTAAAGCAAGAAAAAACGTGTTTTTCATAATAGGTCCCCTTTAAAGGAACATTACACGATGAGATTTTCCAATCAATTGTGACATAATTTCAATTCAATTGTATTTATATAGCATTTATTACAACACAAAGGCCTACGCTGCAGGGGGGCACCATCATGATCCACTGAGCGGTGCCCATCACCCCTCCTTCTCTTTCCTTTCTCAGTTATTAATTAGAAGTATCTCATAACCATCATTGTTCTCCATTGTTCTTGTAGTTTGTTGTGCTGGTCTGCTCCCTCCTTTTCACTTCTATGCATGTTTGCAGGCCAGAGTTTCAGGAGCTGCATGCTGACCTGCAGTCCCCCCTCTGATCATCCCGCTGCTGCTTCCACCTGTCTCTATGGATGTCTGGTGGATACCTGCTGACATCCTGACATGCAGCCCCCCCCCCTCCCCCTTATATATATTCCCCTATATATATATTCATCTGTAAAAAGCAGAGATGAAATCCTGTGCATAAAAATTACGTACATGTCACAGGAAATGACATCACAGAAAGTGTCGTCAGATTGGAAGGGGTGTCTTTAGGTGGGTGTCATTTTACGGGATATGATGTGTCACTGGGGAGGGAGGGGCTTATGAGCAGGTCAATTCTGCAGTCCAGTGTTTGCCACGTGTGCACGCGTTAACGGGTGTGTTTTTGTATAAAAAGACCATTGATAAGTTGACACGGCACAATCAAGCAAAACTATAAGGAACATCAGCAGTTTACATTCAGGTGGAGGTCTGGTGGGAGGACATGTGGGCTGGGGAGACAACATCCATCATCTGGCCGCAGCCTCCAGTACAGTGAAGCTCTGAAAACAGTGGGCAAAAGGGTCGGGCCTTGCGTGTGACTCATTACAGCACCTGTGCGTGTGTGTATGTGATCGCGCACATACAGCAGTGATGTGTTTTTGCGTATCCATCCAGGTTGAGGAAGGCGCTCTCCCGCTGCTCTCAGCACGTTTAAAGTTTTAAGAGATTGTGAGATAAATTTGCTGATTTGTCTACACGTGGTCTCCTGTCTGTAGTGGTTTTATTGTTGTGTTGGACCCCCGCAGCTTTCAGGGATTCGTCCTCTCTGAACTTTTTTAAGAGATTGCTGTAGCCAGGTATTAGCCCTTGTATGATCCCTTAGTCAACATGGTATCCGGTCCCAGATTGTGACCAACCGTTCATGACTGTTTCTGCAGATACATAAGTTGGCAGAAATGAATGAAGAATCCTGAGACGCGCAAACGTCTTTAAAGCATCAATCAGTCAGTCGTGACATCTGCAGCACAGACCACGTTTGTGAGTTTACTCATCTTACTTCAAACAGTAACTTATTAAATTGTAAATATTCCATCAACGTTTTATTATTATTGTTTTTTATGTAATCAGTCGAATGAAGACATGCTGCTGTGTCTCAGACCTGAGAAGGACTAGGTCGTGAACATAGTGAATCCTGAACCTTAAGAAAATATAATTCTTCTGTTCTTTATTTTCCCGAGATCTCTGAAGAAGACCCCGGCACACCTGAAGTATCCATCAGGTATGTATAATAGATAGTTCTTAGTATTTATTGATCCACCTGAATAAGCAAACCAGCACCATCCAGGGAGGTCTGGGCCTCATTGCTTACACTGCTGCCTCCGTGACCTGATCTTGGATAAGCGGAAGTTAATGGATGGATGCATGAATTAATTAGCAGCGTAGGTTGGTATGACCTAAGTCAGGGCGGGCTTGTTCCAACTAGTTTTCAAGTCCCTTTGTCCCCAATATCCCGTCTGACTTGTCTGGTTCCTTCTACAGATTAGAATGCTGTTTGCAGCACCACCGCTGTGATTCAGGGGGACGGCTGTTGATAATACATCACAACATATATATAACAATATGAATAACGACGTTTCTTACACTTTGACACAACAGGACCGCTCTATTGAGAAAAAAAAACAACAAAAAAATCAACTGTAAGACAATGCTAAAAAAGTTTGTTTTACTTCTGATAAAGCTTGTACGCTCTCGGGAGGAACGACATCTGGTGCCTTTTTGTGTGACTCACAGGTTGTGTAAGTGTCCTCCCATTGCGTAGTGTGTAGCGACTTGTATTTGTAGACAGGCTCTGGATCATTGGGCTGGTCCCTTCTTTCAATAGCCGACTCAGAATTTGTTTCTAACAATGGTCCTGACTTTGGTCCTGCAGTGACAGAATTGCTGTGGTCCTTCAGTGACAGGACTGTCACGGTTTGGTTATTTAGTTCCCATCTTATTTTTGAAACCCGTGTCTTTGTGTTTCAGTTCTGTCTAGACTTTCCTGTTCCCCATCTGCCCTGATCGTCTGCACCTGTGTCTCGTTAACCGTTGTGTATATCTTGTCTTGTCTTTCCCTTGCTCCTGGCTGGTCCATACTGTTTCCACCCAACTTGTGTCCTGTCAGGTTTTTGTCTGCTCTAGTGATTAGCTCTATTGGTAGACCCTGCTCAGCAGCACGTTTGGTTTATTTTTCTCAATGAAACACATTTTTTGGAAATCCTGCCTCCTGCTCTCCTGAATCTGGATCCTATCAACCAATTTGTGACAGAACGGACCAGCCAGCATGGACCCAGCTGGAGAGTCTTATGCTTTGTGGGAGTTCTACCAGGAAGGCGAAGAAGACAAAGCCGTGTTGGCAGAAGCAGGATTCACCCTTCCTGGCTCTAGATGGGCTCAAGAGCCTTCAGATCAGTTCAGGCACTGACTATCGCCTCACCATGTTCCTGTTCCCGAGGTGGTCCCTGACACATCCCAGCCTGTCTCCTTTCCTCTGCCTGCCCCTCAGTCAGCACCAAGGTCCCTGCCATGAACCCTGCTCGCACTTCAGCCAGCACCAAGGTGCACCAAGCCCGGGGCTCAGGCCCGAGCCGACGCCCCAAGGGCGGCCCCCTGAACTGTATGCCCGGTCCCGAGGGCGGCCCCCTGAGCTGTGCCCAGGCCCCCTGAACTCTGACTGTGTGTTTGTGAATAAATCACATTTTTGGGAACTTCTGCCTCCTGCTCTCCTGCATTTTGGTCCTATCAACCAAATCGCGACAGGGACTCACCCAGTGGCGTAGCCACGGGTGTGCCAGGGTGTGCCAGTGCCACCCACAGAGACAGCTGGCACACCCAAAAGTTTGATGCTTTTTATTTAGTTTTTTGGTATAGTCTTACTAACATGTTGTATTTTAAATCTAGGCTATTAGTATGTAATCATGATGTTCAAAATAATTCAAAATAAAAAATCTTATGTTTGCATGTAAAACCCCTGTCAGGCGATGTGTCGCGGCAGCTGGACTGTTAAACCTAAATTATGGTTCCGCGTGAAAACGACGGCGTAGCCTACGGCGTAAGGTACGCGGCGACGCACAACGTACGGTGTGCGTCGCCGCGTACCCTACGCCGTAGGCTCTGCGTCGGTGTAGCGCGGAACCATAAATCAGCCTTTAGACAACTCATCAAACGGAAGGTGGATGGCGGACATGAGTTCCCGTCCATTATTGAAGTCTTAGACTCCTGCGACAGAGATGTTTTATCCAAGATTATCTGTTTGCATCGTATTCTGATAGCATTGCCTGTAACAAGTTGCTCCGTGGAGCCTTTTTTTAGTCGTCAACAGGACCAGAGCCGTCAGAGCGACGACGCTCACAGAGAGACTGAGGAGCCTCTCGTTGCTCATGTTTGAAAAAGATTTGAAGTGTGCATTTTCTGTATTTAACAGCGTTTGTGTGTAATGTATATGATTAATAACAGCAGCACGTCATTAGCCCCCCCCCTCCCCTCCCCGACACACACACTATGAGCTGCAGCTCCAATGCGCGCGCCCTCGAGCATGCGCTGGAGCGCGAGTGTTTTGGATCGACGGTAACTTTATGGAGAGGTAGAAAAAAAGAAGAGAGGAAGAGAGAGAAAGAATCAGGACAGGCAGGGGAAGCCAACAGGTTGGTCTAATATTAGGTGGAAGTGTAGGAAGAGCCACTTGATACTAAGTGATTAATATCTAAATATGATTTATATGGAAAGATTGCATAAGCAAGATTTGCAATTTATTCAAAGCTATTAAAAATGCTTGTTGCACAAAAACCTAGATGCCCAGTATGGCAGTGTCTTTCAAAAACACTGAAGCATCATGAAACCGGTGGTTATCACATAAATGCATATCTTATGTTATGTGGAAAGAATTGGTATCTCGCTTACGCCTAGGTATAACTATTGTTAGTGAATTGCAGAGAGCCATGGCCCCTGAAAAGGCACCCTGGAAAAGTGTGTTGAAGAGTGATTGACTGCTCCTTGCAGAAAGAAACTTGCCACTGAGGCGACTATTTGGCTTAAGGTTGGCCTGATGGTTTTATAATAAAACCATCAGGCCAACCTTAAGCCAAATAGTTGTGTTCTGCCTCTGGTTAAATAGCTTTGTTGATCATGCGTAATGTGGATACGTTATGGCTCTGAGTGCATGAGTGTTTGAGTATATTTCACTATGTTTGCTTCATTGGGCAGCTATGTGTGTGTGTGGTTATGTTTTTGTTATGTTTTTTTTAGGACATGCATTAAGTTTAGTTATTATATTACTTATTATATTATATATATTATTATACTTATTATATACTGAGAGCACACACAACATGTGGATATGTTTTGCACTCTTAATAATGTTGGATATATACATGCTTTTGAATGTTTGTGGAGGTGTAACATCTAGTTTTGTTGAAAAAAAATTTGGCACACACAGTCTTTGCTGGTGCACACCCAAAGTCTCTTTTCTGGCTACGCCACTGGACTCACCGTAGTCCTGACTTTGGTCCTGCAGTGACAAGACTGACCGTGGTCCTGACCATCCTGGATGGATGGATGTCTTGTCCTTCTCATTGTTGTGTGATTACTTCTAGTAGTACAACAAAAGACCCCCTCGAGATCAAGAATAAAAATATTCTTGATCTCCTCATCTGCATCTTGTGTCAAACAGCTAAATGTGACAGATATAAGGAGGGTGTCCTCCAGCTGGTTTCCAGACCTGTTTGAGACGCCTATTTTCAACACCATACAGTTAGAGGGAAAAGACACTTCCGGAGTACTTCAGAATCGTGTCGGTGACATGACAGAGGGTTCTTTCAGTTCTTCCTCAACAGTCTTTGGTTATGGTTCAAATGTAGATTTTTATGAACCTCATGGACCCTCTAAAAGCAGGTGACGGTTCTCCCGATGTTGCTGCTATCACAATCAAAGCAAAATGGTCAAATAATTTAATTCAACACGACGTGTTCTACTGTGAATAAAATAAACTTTGATCATTTAGTTTTGTTTTTATTTACATTGCATTTCATTTTATTTTTTAAACCGTGAAGGACGATGAGGAAAGCTTTTATTGTGAAGGCGCACAGCGGAAACATTGCCTCAGTCAGCTCGGCTCCCTCCTGGCCTCAGCATCAGCATCAGCATCAGCATCTCTCCTGCCGGGACCATGGACGACGTGCCGCCCCTCATCCAGCTCAACATCGCGCTGCGCGTTCACCCCAACGAGGGCCCGGTCTTCTTCAAGGTGGACGGGAGCCGCTTCGGCCAGACCCGCACCATCAAGCTGCTCACCGGCTCCAAGTACAAGATCGAGGTGGTGGCGAAGCCCGGCAACGTCGAGGCCACGTAAGAGGACGAGACCCGCGCACATTTACACAGAATAATTGATGCTTTTTCCTAACAGACAGCCCGCAAGCGCCTGCACGGTGTAAGACGGCTCTTGATCTGCAGGCCGCAGCATCGACACCCCTGAATAAATGATGCGGGATCAGCTGCGAGTATGGCAAGCCGTCTGGGTCCAGATATGGCACTCTGAACCCGTTTCTAACAAGGCCGCTTTTCAAGATTATTGCTCTAAAATGACATAATTAATATAAAGTTAAAATGTGTAATTATTATTCATTATATATATTATATATTTATTCTTCATTACTGTTTTTTTACCGTGCAATACTTTTTCCCGGCCTATCTGTGCAATATTCCACCACGTGTAGTTATATGTTATCTGTAGATAGGACCTCAGGTCTTGATTTCACTATTCAAAATGCACCTTAACCTTTTTATATTATTTATATTTCTTATCTGTTTGCACTGTCTTGCACTGGAGAGGTGATGCTGCTTTTAATCTCACTGTACCCATGTATAATGACAATAAAATCTAAATTAGCTAATTTCAGCAACTACTAGGAGCATTTGAAAGAATCTCGTATCCAAGAAAAGGAAACACAAATGTGTTAAAGGAAAAAATTTGAAAAAAAAAGTGTAAAATAAATATACACAAAGCAGCAAAAATGATTAAATCTTCCACTTTTAGAGCCCAGAACATCACATGAATCCATGAGATGTTTTGTTGTGAAACAGTTTTAAAGGTGTTTCTTACATCTGCCGGTGTCTCAGCTGCAGCGTCCTGCAGACTGGAGGTTGTCTTCCCTTTGTAGTTTTGATCTGGAACACTTCTCAGCTCTATCTGCTGCATAAATTGTTAGGAAATGTTTGGAGTGGATCCAGATACAGGAGAGCAGGAGGCAGGAGTTTCCCAAAATAGCGATTTATTTAATCAAACAAACAAAAGGCGCTGCTGAGCAGGGTTTCAAAAACAAGAGATTAAACATGAATCAAAAACTACCAAAACCCTGACACGAAAAACACGGAGGGAGGAAACAGTACAGACCAGCAGGGAGAAAAGGAAAGACAAGACCAGATATACACATGGGTAAATGAGACACAGGTGCAGACGATCAGGGCAGATGGGAAACAGGAAAGTTAAGACAGAACTCAAACACAAAGACACTAGGCTTCAAAATAGAAAGAGGAACTATCAAAACCATAACATAAATGTTCCTGCTCTTCCTCTCAGCAACATGAACATCGGGGGAATCATCTTCCCCCTGGAGCAGCAGTCCAGGGACGACGAGTCGGTGGTTTACCACGGCCAGTACGACACTGAGGGCGTCCCGCACACCAAGAGCGGGGACCGGCAACCCATCCAAATGAGCATCGAGGTGAGACGAGAGGAATTCATGAGCAGAAAAACCACCAACAAAACATATTCAGACTGCCGGACACTGGAGGATCCTGATGGTGGCAGTGATGTCATTCCCAGCGTGACCTGATGGTGGCAGTGTCTAAGGAACCTGTTTTAATCTGTCTGTTGGTGGCGCGGGCCACATCCAGCCCACCTCTTCTTTTTCCTGGACCGTGAGAACTTGCAAAGATAGTTGTGTACTTACGAGAATATTCTTTACTGTTTTAGATAAGTCATGGACCATAATGACACGTCCCACAAAGCATCTTGATTGGTTGCCTGTGTCATAATGACGTCTAACCACAGGATGGAGGTGTTTCAAATTAAGTAGTTTCTTACAACAGTTAAAGGAGCTTGAGGCCGGATTGTGGCAAGATTTATGAAAAAAATCTGTATACATTTTAAGTTTTCTAGTAATAATGTCAGATGAAGCGTTCCAAACCCAAAAGAATGAGCCCTCTAGTGTATCTCTCCGTTGCCTTGAACAGGCTGTGTGCTGCAAAATGCGCTGCAATTCGGTCCCGAATTTCCCGCGCTGGGCTGCGGATGTGACGTCACATGACGCTGCATGCACGTTCTCCCCGTTCTCCCGTGCCGGCTTCACTGTTGGCTGCAGTACCCCCAACGGCCGTCGTGGTGAAGGGTGGCGCTAGAGAGTCTCATTTCTTAAAAGGAGCCTCATGCTCCTTTAAGTCATGGGATTCAAACTGAAACGTCTAAGAAAAGAAAGACTTTTAAAGAAGGAAGGGAGCTTAAAGGAAGAAGAGACGCAAAAACAAGTTTTAGCCTAACAGAGACATTTTCTTTTTTGGCCTGAAAACAGAGCCAATAGTGGAAAACTATAAAAAAGCTTAAACTTTGAAATAATTGGAATATGCTGTAAAACTAGTGCTTTGACACAAACCGTGTTAGGGTTGGGGTTCGGAGTTAGGGTTAAGTTAATTATTTATTCACGTTAAACTGAATACGTTCAAAATTAAAAAATGTAAACCTGACACAATAAAAGTAACTCTTCTGCTTTTTAATTCTGAGAAAAAGCTAAACTTTAAAGTGAGTTTAGAGGATTTGTAACACCAAGACAAAAGATAAATGTTACGGTGAAAATAAATCGTTACTTCCAAACATGAATATTGTAAATACAAACCTGCAGAATTATATACATAAATATAAAAATACCACTAAAAGATGAAAATAGATTTTTAAAAAGCTCTCAGTTTTCCCTGTATTTCTTGGTTTAGTTGAGAACAGGATGACGAGGCAGACGGTGGTGATGATGATAACGATGACGGGGCAGTGTTATGGTGGTTTCTGTGCAGCGTTGCCGACGGTGTCTCCGTCTCTCTGCAGTTCAACAAGGCGGGGACGTTTGAGACGGTCTGGCAGGTCAAGTACTACAACTACTACAAGAGGGAGCACTGCCAGTTCGGCAACAAGTTCAGCAGCATCGAGTACGAGTGCAAACCCAACGAGACGCGGACGCTGATGTGGATCAACAAGGAGAGCTTCATCTGAGTCTGCGGGCAGAGCAGGAGGCGTCCGGAGGTTCCTGGAGGTTCCCGGAGGTTCCCGGAGGTTCCTGGAGGTTCCCGGAGGTTCCTGGAGGTTCCCGGAGGTTCCTGGAGGTTCCCGGAGGTTCCTGGAGGTTCCTGGCGTCTGCCGTGGTACGCAGAGAGAAACCAGCCGTTAGCATACTGGTCTTCCCTCGTCTGCTTTAAAACTGCACAAACATTTGTTCTCCAACATGTTGACTGGTTTAAGACATTTACCACCAGGGGGAGCCGGGGAGGAGATCGAAGGCTCAGCAGAACCGTTTTCTTCTTTGTTTCACTTCCTGTCAGGGCGTCTTCCTCTCTTTCTAAATATTTGGTAGCTTTAGAGCAGAGTTAAACCCTAACCACTACCCATCTCATGACCTGATCTTGTTCATCATCGTCAGCAGAGTCAGATGAGAAGAAGATTTAAAGTCTGTATTTAACGTCTTCCTGATGAGGGTCCGGCGGCACCAGAGCAGGAGACACAGGACATGTTCAAGCATTTTACACTTACAAGAAGCAGCTTTTAATGAGTCTGTACCACCATAGGAACATGAATCTTGATCCAGTAGATGTTGACATGTTCTACAGTGGATTTCTGGAGCGTTTAGGTTCGAACTGCATGAATCAAATTGATATAAATGTGGAGAATTTAGTCATATTTCCGCGGCTCCATCTTCATTTACTCCGGCCTACTAATATGTAAACTTAATATTCATACTTAAAGGGGACCTATTATTGCATCTAATACCTATTTTAAACAGGCCTTGAATGTCTTTAAAACAAGCTTTTGATTGTTTTTGCTAAATAAATTAGAAATTCAGCCTCTAAACCATGTCTTTATCTTCCCAGTCTCTAACATCATTATCTATGTGGGATTCTGAGTGGGCGGGGCTATGATAATGAGGCTCTGTGCTGATTGGCTGCCTGAATGACGCGATACACCGCTATGAAAAAATGGCGGAAGCTCCGGCCGGCGGATTTACACCGTGTCCTAACTGCATGCGATGCGAGCGAGCGTCAGCGACAAAATCAATTCCATCCATCCATTTGCTTTATTTTCTATTGGACTATCCTAACTGATGTAGCGCGCCGTTTTGAGCTGAACATTTGTCGGACGCCCGGCTTCTATTTCCTTCCTGCCGCTCGCGTTGAAAGCCGGTTGAAAGCGCTGTAGGAAACGGTCATGGATGAGGAACGGCTGATACAGTTAGTTGAAATGAGAAGTTATCTCTATGATTCCTCCTCATTTATCTACAAAAACCTCAATAAAGTGGCAGCTGCTGGAGGGAGATGGACAGAGAGCGTCCGATGTCACGCAGTGCGATGTGATAGTCGGACGCTCGCATGCAGTTACACGGTTTTATAGTTGTGGCCGTGGTTTGCATTTTGGTTACGTAAAGAAAATGCACAGAATCTGAACGGCTCATAGAAGTCACATCACACTGGACGGCTCATCCGGGCGGCTGTACAGACACTGCAGAATTTGGTTACTTTCCTCCTCTGAGTTGGCAGGCTGAGGGGAGACCTGTGTGCTGGCCTGCGGTTTAAGGCTTAAGGCTTTTCTCCCACTAGGGGGGTTTTTACCTGCCATTGTTTATGTAATAATTGCTCGGGGGTTTATGTTTATGTTCATGTTCTGGGTCTCTGGAAGGCGTCTAGAGACAACATCTGTTGTATTAGACGCTATATAAATAAAATTGAATTGAATTGAATAGACCACTTTATATATGTTAAAGCAAGAAAAAACGTGTTTTTCATAATAGGTCCCCTTTAATAAACTAATGCAGTCGTTTTAAATCAGATGTGTCCCTTTGGAGCAGGATGCTTTAAACCATCTCATCTGACTCTGGAAGACAAATGTTCTGTTGACGTAGAGTCTGAACTAGATCAGGAGGACGGTGAAGACCAGGATGAAGGACGGCTGAAGTGTCTCTTATTTATTTCCCGTGTGGACGTCTGGGGGGGGGCTGTGGGTGGATGTTTCCTGCCGTGGGTGTTCAGAGTTTTCTCTGGTTTGTGTCTTGTGTTATTAAAGGACGAAGCTCTGGTCGCTGTTTTTGATGGAGCAGCTTGCGGCCTCAGATGTTTCCAGCAGCAGAACATTTGAGTTCAGCAGCAGAAATCTGCTTCAGTCACGTTACGTTAAGGTCATTTGTGGGGAGTCAAAGGTGGAGGGTGAAGCTGACCTTCAGCTGCAGTTTCCCTGAACCTAAAGCTTGGCAGGGACTATTTTCAGCCACATTCAGATGATTGGCTCTGTGTTTACCCATCACACAGTGCTTTTATTGCCAGTGCTTCACTTTGTGCTACGTTTCCGTCGCGGCTGCTGCTCTTTGTTTGGATTCCTTCTGCCACATTTGATCTTTTGTTTAGTTCTTTTGTCGACATGTTTATTGCCTGGATCCGTTTTGTTACGTACTGAGCTGAAGAGTGTGGAGTGTGTTTGTGAATAAACCAGAATACTCCCCCTGTTTTCATCTGTCTGCTTCTTTATTGTGATAAACGTTGTTTTTAATGACACAATGAAACTGCAGAGCTCAAACTAGTAAAACTGGATTAAAAACTTGAGACTGAGTACATTAAAGCAGCACAATGTAACTTCCAGCTTTTGTTGAGTTTGGCGGCTCCTTTGGACAAAAGTGGTAGTGCTTTACCAGAAAGAACACTAGATTTCCCATGAGCACCAGCGCGTACTGCCGGAAAGATCCTGTCCCCGTCGCTGCATTTGTTTTCCCAGAGGAAATTCTCGAGCATGCACAGACTGCAATATCCGATCCCCCGTATACATGCTGTTAACATTCCGACTGCGAACGGGTTATCTAGGTGCTGCAATCTGATTACTAAATGTCCGACATAGGTCCGAAGTAGATCGGGTTCAGGTGTTTACATGCAGTTTTAAAGTCGGAACGATGTCTTATACGATCAGAAACCCGATTGAACTGCTGCATGTAAACGTACTATAGGTGTTGACAGAAATGCATACCTGAAGGTGATGAACTTCTTTACAACCATCTCTTGTCCAAGACGACGGCTACAAGGGCTTGTAGCGAGTGAACGCCGGGCCAATGTTTATTGTTGTCCGGGCATTTAGCTTGTTACTCTCCCGCTTTCTTTTTTTCGCCTTCTCCGTTAAAACTTTTATTTTCTTCGGTTTTTTCGCTGCTTCGGCCATGATACCAACTTCTGCTGAGCTCTGCGCTCCAAGCCCCGCCCAGCTTTCGTCTCGACTACGAATCGGGAAGGAGGGGGAAGTTCAATTCAATTCAATTCAATTTTATTTATATAGCGTCTAATACAACAGAGTTGTCTCTAGACGCTTTACAGAGACCCATACCCAGAACATGACCCCCGAGCAGTTATTACATAAACAATGGCAGGTAAAAACTCCCCTAGTGGGAGAAAAACCTTAAGCCAAACAGTGGCAAGGAAAAACTCCCCTTTAGGAGGGAAGAAACCTTGAGCAGGACCAGGCTCATCAGGGGGGACCCTCCTGCCGAGGGCCAGACTGGTGAGTCAGGGACGGCAACAGCACAGCAGGCAGGTGGAAGCAGCAACGGGATGACCGGGGGTGGGGACCGCAGGCCAGCACACAGCTCCCGAAGCTCCGGCCCAATCAGCAAGTCCCAGGTTGGGGTGCAGGGTCAGGAAAAGACTTGTGCTCCGTAATGCAAGCTACAAGCCACCCACGGCCACCTGCAGGACAAAAGAGAGAAAAGGGAGGAGAAGGGGGGGCCAGCAACGGGATGACCAGGGGTGGGGACCGCAGGCCAGCACGCAGCTCCCGAAGCTCCGGCCCAATCATCAAGTCCCAGGTTGGGGTGCAGGGTCGGGGAAAGGTTGAGAAGGGGCAGGGCCAGGGAGAGGAGTCTTGAGGGACGAACATTCTCCCCCGCCCAAAAGGGGCCGTTACCCTGCCCCCCTCACTCCCACACTGCAGGTTCCGGTGTCCGGCAAAGGATGCTGCAACATGGACAAAAGAGAGAAAAGGGAGGAGAAGGGGGGGCCAGCACAAGAAACCACAGGAGCGACTCTGACACACTAAAGTTTACACTACCTAGAGATTTACCAACACCAGCTAGAGGTTTACTAAACACTAACTATAGGCTTTACTAAACAGAAATGTTTTAAGTTTAGTTTTAAAGGTGGAGGTGGTGTCAGCCCCCTTAACCCAGATTGGAAGTTGGTTCCATAGTAGTGGCGCCTGATAGCAGAACGCCCGCCCTCCAAATCTACATTTAGATACTCTAGGAACTACGAGTAAACCTGCACTCTGAGAACGGAGAGCTCTGACAGGAACATAAGGCACTATCAGGTCTTGCAAATAATGCGGAGCTAAGCCGTTTTGGGCTTTATACGCAAGTAATAAAATTTTAAATTGGATTCTGAATTTTACGGGTAACCAATGGAGCGACGCTAACACTGGAGAGACGTGGTCTCTCCTGCTAATTCCTGTCAGTACTCGTGCTGCTGCATTTTGGATCAGCTGGAGCCTATTCAGCAAATTACTTGGACATCCTGCTAACAACACATTACAGTAATCTAGTCTAGAAGATACAAACGCATGAACTAGTTTTTCTGCATCACTCTGTGAGAGGATTTTCCTAATCTTTGCAATATTACGGAGATGGAAAAAGGCTATTTTACAAACCTGATTGACATATGGTTTAAACGACAAATCCTGATCGAAAATAACACCAAGATTTCTCACAGTTGCACTGGAAGCCATCGCAACACCATCTAATCCCTTCCTAAGATGCTCTGGACCAAGAATGATAACCTCTGTTTTATCTGAATTTAGAAGCAGGAAATTTCTGGACATCCAGTCCTTGATGTCCCTAAGACATGCCTGAAGTTTAACTAACGGTTCTGTTTCATCCGGCTTCATAGACAAATAGAGCTGCGTATCATCAGCATAACAATGAAATTGTATGCCGTGATTCTGGATTATACTTCCCAACGGCTGCATGTATAAACTGAACAAGATTGGCCCTAGCACTGAACCCTGCGGAACACCATAACAGACCCTTGACTGTTCTGAAGAAACCTCATGTACATGAACAAACTGGAACCTGTCAGATAGGTATGATTTAAACCAACATAGAGCTGTCCCTTTAATCCCAACAACATGCTCTAACCTGTGCAGTAAAATGCCATGATCTATAGTGTCAAAAGCAGCATTGAGGTCCAGTAGAACCAGTATGGAAACTAATCCCTTATCTGAGGCCATAAGGAGGTCATTCGTGACTCGAACAAGTGCTGTCTCTGTACTATGATGCATTCTGAACCCTGACTGAAAGACTTCAAACAGATCATTTCTATACAAATAGTCACATAACTGGCTTGAAACTGCCTTTTCCAGAATTTTAGACACAAATGGAAGGTTGGAAATTGGTCTATAATTAGCTAAGGTGTCTGGGTCAAGAGAAGGTTTTTTAAGTAAAGGTTTAATTACTGCGACTTTGAAAACCTGTGGTACATATCCTAAACTTAGGGATAAGTTAATTTGGTCCAGTATTGTCGTACCAATAAGAGAAAAAATATGTTTGAATAGTCGAGTCGGGATGGGGTCTAACATACATGTGGTTGACTTAGCTCTATTAACGAGTGAAGTCAGCTCAGGGAGGTCTATAGGATCAAAACAGTCTAGAGACAAGTCAGAGCCTAGGGAAGTCGCTAAAGCTGAAGAAACACCTACAACCGGCTGGTTGATTTCTTCTCTAATTCTCGCGATTTTACTGTTGAAGAAGCCCATAAAGTCCTCACTACTGAGAGCTGCAGGAATGCACGGCTCAACAGAGTTGTGACTCTTTGTCAGCCTGGCTACAGTGCTGAACAGAAAACGTGGGTTACTTTTGTTATCCTCTATCAACGTTGAATAATAAGCTGTTCTGGCTTTGCGAATGGCTTTTTTATATACTATTAGAATATCTTTCCATTCACGATGAGAGTCTACAGACCTACAAGAGTACCACTTCCTTTCCATTTTACGCACGTTTTGTTTCAACATGCGGATATCTGAATTATACCAGGGAGTTAAGCTCCTGTGGCTAGAAACCCTCCTTTTCAAAGGAGCAACTTCATCTAAAGCTGAATGCAACAAATCAGCAGTGTTACTAGCAAGGAAATCAACATCTGCAGAGGTAGAACCCAGGTCACTGGCCTCGACTACATCACTATTTCGCACTGTCGTAAGATAAGCAATGGCCTCCCTAAATTTAACAATAACTTCATCAGACAAACATCTGCTAAAATAATACCTCCTATTTTGCACTTCAACATCAACAAAATTAAATTCAAACGTTATTAAGTAATGGTCGGATAAAAGGGAGTTTACAGGTGACACCAACAGACCATCAGTTTCAACACCGTAGGTGAGAACGAGATCGAGAGTATGATTAAAAGTGACGGGGAAGTGACGTATGCCGTAAAGCAGTCAAAGCCGTAGTAGTTTTTTAGTGTGGCAGGGTTCCTACCATGCTCCTCAAAGTTACATAGTGCCAGTGAAGGCAATAAAGACCATGACAGAGGTTCATTAAACCTGTTGGAAGTTGATGTACCATCACAATGACTCTGGAACAGTGTTCGAATTGGGGGGGAGCTAAGGGCAGCTGAGCTCCCCTAAGAAGGACATTGGCTCCCCTGAAAGACTGCTTTGTGAAATTTAGGGGGAGCTCTAAAATATTGGCTGGTTATGGTGGACAGGTTATAGAGTTCGATTTTCTGTATGACCAAATCCGCTCCGACCCGGTGTGTCAGTGATCAGCGCAGACAGACTGCAGCTTCGCCTGAATTATGGTTCCGCGTTAAATCGACGGCGTAGCCGACGGCGTAGGGTCGCAGTACGGTGTGCGTCGCCGCGTACCCTACGCCGTAGGTTCTGCGTTGGTGTGACGCGGAACCATAAATCAGCCTAGGCGGATTAATGGTTCACCGGGAGGGCTCTGGCGGTTGATGTTGATCAGCGGACCAAACTTGTTAAAGGAGCATCAAACCCACTCTTATCTACGCGGAAATAACGCTAAGATATAAAGAAGGCGTCCCAAACTGTGATCTATGGTGAAATAGGAAACTGAAGATGTGTAGGCTGTTCCCACTGTTCCCTCCAGTTCTGCAGCGCAGCTTTAAGCCCCGCCCACTGCAGCTTTAGCCCCGCCCACTGCAGGCGTCAACAGTGCATGCCGCTTTCAGTGTGAACGCACCAAGCAGCGAGATGCTGGCGTCAGGAGATTTTTGACGCTTTCAGTGTGAACGTAGGGTAAGACCATTATACAGGATTCTTGAAGGGGTGTTTTGAGCAGAAAAAACGTTGCCTGTGTGTCCCCTTGCTGCTTTTCTTTATTCTGATTAATAAATGAGTTCAATCATGCAATACGGCTAGTAGAATGTTTTTCACATGGTCTTTAACCCAGCAAGCACCGTTCTAAAAGAGGAGCAAATGATACATTTGTTTATTTATATTGAGACCCGTTATGTTGCCAAATTGCGTCAATTAATTTGCTTCAAAGTGAAAATTTCCCGTCTCCAAACCCTCAAAAATGTTGGCTCCCCCAGGACCCATGGTCCAATTCGAACCCTGCTCTGGAAATATGATATTAAGGTGGAAAAGTTACATAGTGCTGCTTTAAACACCTGATGGTCATTAATCATACCACTGCAGACCACATGGGGGCAGCATATCTGCAGGGGGCTGTGTGGGTGGGGGTCGTGGGGGTTGGAGTCGGCCCCTACACCCCCACGGCTCATTAAACTCATAAATCTCCTGGGATTTTTTTGGACTTAATCCATCATGTGACAGAGGAAATTCTGTCCGAGAGCGGCGCCTCAGAGCCCCCTCCCACCTGATCCAGGGTGATTAGTGGTGAATGAGTTGTCACATGAGCCAGTGTGCAGCTCAGAGGGAGGAAGCGTGAGGTCCGGCAGCGCCTGCTTCCTGTTCCTGCTGCAGCCGGGGGTCAGCATGGCCACGACGGACCCCAGAGACGGTGAGTCCGTTACATCCCCAGGTCTGCTCTGCAGAGCTGATGCTCAACGGACCCCCAGGACTGGGCGAGCTCCTGCCCACTGTCATGGCTCTGCATGTGTGCTTCATTTCAGCTGATGCTGACGGGATTAAGAGGCTGGGGAAGAGGTTTAAGAAACTTGACCTGGATAAGTCCGGTTCCCTCAGCGTGGAGGAGTTCATGTCCCTGCCGGAGCTGCAGCAGAACCCCCTCGTGCAGCGAGTCATCGACATCTTTGACACCGACGGCAACGGGGAAGTGGACCTCATCGGTAAAAGCTTCACGGTCCAGACACCGGTGCAAAACACATCCTGCAAATGTTCACTTTTACTAGCAGGTTCAGCTGAGAACACACAATAATTAATTGTATAAGTAATAAACGCGACCTGGATCCAAACTGATTAATGACTAATCCCTAATCTCCAGAAACAAACCTGCACATGGACTCCCACCTGATTATTATGTTGTTTATGCATCAAAACTCATCAATTAACCTTCCGTTTACTGTTGTTCTTTAGACACATCTTTAAACACTAAAAACCCAATGTTTTTAGTGTTTTTTTTTATGAACTTGCTTTTAGAAATTTTAGCATTTCTGACCTGGAAAACACTCCAATTCAGTTCAATTTGTATTAAACTTTATTTATATAGCATCTATTACAACACAAGTCGTCTCCAGGTGGTCTCCAGAGACCAGATCATGACCTCTGATCAATTATTACATAAACAACGGCAGGTAAAAACTCCCCTTTAGGAGGAAAAAAACTTGAATCAGGACCTGGATCATAAGGGGGAACCTCCTGCTGAAGACCAGCTGGGTAGAGCAGGAGAAGAGAGATAGGAAAGAGAGGATGAACAACAGAGAAAGGAGAGACACAGATATATTGTCAAAGGTACAAAAGAGCAGATATATTAGTATTAATGATCCATTAACTGGAAAATTTCTATGTACATATGACTGATACCTGGTTAGTTGGTGTAACGTGTGTACCTGTGTACATGACTGCAGGTAAAAGCTTGGGACATGTTTCGGATCAGAAACATAATAAATAGATGTTTTATGAAAAGGAGGAACTACCTTGTGGTTGTTCTGTCTGGAAAGAAACCAGTTCATGTAAGGTTGACAGTTATTATTGCAATTTTTTTCTATTTCATGGCCAAACTTTGCGTGATTTGGTTTTATAAATGTACTAACTTTGAAGCGCTGCTGGGATTTCTGTGGTCCTTGGAGCGCTGTAAGTTTTCAACATTCAAGACTCAGTTTACTTACCTGACATCAGGGCCGGTTCTAGAAAATGATGACCAGGGCTGCATCTCAGATCAGAGGGGGTGCACATGCCTGGCACGTTATTCAACACTAAATTATGCATTTTCCCATAATTTCAAGCGGCATAATAATATCAAAACAACAATATTTGAAGTGTATTTCAAGTTTAGTCTGGGCTACCTCACCCATCAGACAATCTAGCAACAGAAAATAAAACATAGCAACAAAAATAAATGTAACCATAAATATACAAGACTGTGATGGACTGGTGACCTGTCCAGGGTGTAACCCCTGCCTCTCACCTGAAATGAGCTGGGATAGGCTCCAGCAGACCCCCGTGACCCTGCAAGGGATAAAGCGGGTATAGATCATGGATGGATGGATGGATGGATATACAAGACTGTCTCAGAAAATAAAGGACTTTATTGTGATAAAGTCCTTTATTTTCTGTAATGCAAAAATGTCATACATTCTGGGTTCATTACAAATCCACTGAAATATTGCAGCCTTTTATTATTTTAATATTGCTGATCATGGTTTACAGCTTAAGAAAACTCAAATATCCTATCTCAAAAAATTAGAATATTCTGGGAATCTTAATCTTAAACTGTACGCCATAATCAGCAATATTAAAATAATAAAAGGCTTGCAATATTTCAGTTGATTTGTAATGAATCCAGAATGTATGACATTTTTTTTATTGCATTACAGAAAATAAAGGACTTTATCACAATATTCTAATTTTCTGAGACAGTCCTGTAAACTTGCTTGCGTCGTTGTGCTTGAACCACCTCCGAATATCCATCGTTACTTTGTGTTAACGGAGCAGCAGAGAGAGCAGCGTCTTGCTGGTGCAGGAAACTGCACGGAGTGACGGACACTGGCTGATTTATGGTTCCGCAGAGCTTACGGCGTAATATGCGCGGTGACGCGAACGTACGGTGCGCGTCGCCGCGTATCCTACGCCGTAGGCTACGCCGTGGTTTTAACGCGGTACCATAAATCAGGCTGACGCGGGCGCATTTGTCAGTTTTCTTTTCGTCTAGCATGCAAACACATAAACTGAGGGTGCAATGCATGCTTTTGCACCCTCGTAGACCCGGGCCTGCCTGACATGAACATTACATTACATTACAAGAAACTTAGTCCCTCCGACGTTTAAACAAATAGTAACAATAAGGCTTTGAAAAAAATTAACCAACATTAGTGATTTAGATATGGAAGTATTGGAGTAATCAGCGTTAAGATTAGGTTGGATGTTTTTCAGGTTTTATTTGTTGTAACCAGCGTTTGTCCTCAACAGAGTTCATTGAAGGAGTTTCTCAGTTCAGCATGAAGGGCAACAAGCAGCAGCGTCTGCACTGTGAGTTTCTACACATCCAACACAGTTATTACTGCCGTCAGTGCGTCCCCTGTCCACCAGGAGGCAGCGGTGCGTCTGTCAGAACAGGTTTATCCCACAGACCTGGGATCTTCACGCCCTCGAGGTCCGTGTCCTGCAGGTTTCAGATGTTCCCCGGGCGTGGCTGCACTGCGTTTAACTTATTAAAAACAGATGGTGGTTTTTCCATCTTGTCCGCTGCAGTCTTTAATGAAACCAGCTCCCTGTGAGAGGAATAGGGGTAGGGAGAGGGAGAGAGAGTGACAGCAGCACTTCAGAAGCCTGATGGCTTGTGGGTAGAAATGTCTCTGAGTCTGACTCTCCTGGTGTGTTGAGCTGATTTTACGACCTCGTTGTCTTTGATGGTGGTTCAGCCACCGCACCAGACGGTAATGCTCTCCATGGTGCCTCTGTAGAGGGTGATGAGCGTCCTGGTGTCCACGCCAAACCTTCTCAGAAAAGGAGGGGCTGAGAACACAGCCCTGGGGTTCCCCAGGGTTCAGAGTCCCTGTGGAGGAAGAGACGTTGCTGATCTGGACAGACTGTGGTCTGTTTGATTGTAAGTCCAGGATCCAGCTGCACAGTGATGGACAGATGTGAAGGCCTCTGAACTTGGGAGGTTTCTCTGGTCCAGGTGAATCTGCATCAATCTGAAGACCTGTTTGACCTGCAGGTTAACTTGTAGGTGTCGCTCGCAGAGACGATGTGACGTGAGCTTTGACCCACCTCCACCATGGTGGAGCCACGGTCACTTCATGTTAATAACAATCCAGACTACAACCTGGATTAGACGGCTGACATGAA